>NW_010323805.1:2621-5503 GCF_000700745.2 Antrostomus carolinensis | reverse complement strand
TTCAGCAGTGAGTTTGGCAGAAGGAACCCCAGGAGAAAGGCGGGCGTCTGCGTGGAACATGGCAGGAAATGTAGCAAATGTCCATGGAATTAGCGTCATAATTTTGAGACAGACGTAACTTTAACAAACCACGAGTGGCAGTGGTGGGTGCTGCTCAGCTGTCGGCATGGTGAGAAACACTCGTTGTGTGCTGAGGGTGTAGCACCCCGAGAGCGGTTGGTTCGGCAGTGAAAGGCCTCGGCGGTGGGTGAGGGATTTGCCCCCGAGTTCTGTTTGACTGTGAGAATTACAGCGGCATTTCGGGGCTTCCTGCTTGCGGAGACTGTTCTGTTCAAGGTGGCGTTGGCTGTGGGTACCGTTAGTGGGGTATTTCGCTGTACAAAACCAGCTCAGTAATAATTCAGCTCGCTCTTCAGTGTGGGTGACTGTCACACTGAATATTGGGTGAGAGACTGAGCATCCTGCACTTGGGATGGTTAAAATGAGAACAGTCAGGATTAGTGTGGGATTTCACTTCCAGTAGTTTGTGCCTGTTCATGTCAAGGCATTTGTGGTGATTTTGGGTGTTTTCTGCACAAAGCAAAGCAGACTTTGTGATCCAGCCTCTCGGATTTCTGCTCCCCCGAATCGGATGTGGAAAACAGAAGGTGTGTTTGGGACCGTTCTGTTTCATTGGCTTAATGAGGTACAGGACACTGAGGACTCGGTGAACTGGGATTCCTGTGTCGGTTGGAATATGTTAAGTAACCTGTATTAGCAAGGTTCAGAATAATTAGTGAGTTTGGATGGAAGTAAAATTTGGGATGTTTCTTTATGAAATGGCTCCATAAAACCAGGCAGAATGGTGTATTTTTGTGTAGTGCTGAAGAAGCTGTGGTCACAGCCTGTCCTAGGCTCAGTTAAGCTGTTTTCAGAGCCCGGTCGCAGCGTTACTGATGATTTCTGTCTCCTGGGAGTTCTGTTTACTCTGCACGTGGAGTTTCTTCAGGTTATTTTTTTCCAAGTTTTCTGAGCTGAAGACACCCGGATGCAGTTCTGCTCAGGCCTGAACAGGTGATTTTTACTTACAGTCGTGTTTAGAGGTCTTCTGACTGAATTTCTGAACGTTTTAATGCAGTAGTAGGAGGGGACATGTCGGGACAGGGCGCTCTGGGTGAGGAGATGCTCCTGGACGTGTTTGCTGTTGGGTGGTGGAGTGAAGATGGTGTTAAACCACCGTGAGGGAAAGCAAGGTCACAGAGCAGAGTGCGTGGTGACTGCTGTTCAGACAGCAACTAAATAAGTTCCTTCTGGAACAACCCTGCATGGTCACCTGCTAAAGGTGAGGTCTGTGGCAGTGATCACAGATCGTTAGGGAGCCCTTGGGCCAACCTCCCTCATCTCCCATCTTCAGCTGAGGCTCAACGTGTCGGAATGGTTTGAACATCCTGAGAGGCAGCAACTCAGGCTGGAAAAGCTCAGGCAGGGAAGAAGGTGGTTTGAAGATCTCGTTGTTAATGACCAAACAGAAAATGACCCTGAAGTGGGTGACAGACTCAGGTTTGTCATCCACCACTCAAAGGTGCTGTGGGAAAAAGAAGACCAAGGCATGGGGCACAGGATGATGTCATGCATGGGTAGAGATAAAATAAGCAACCTAGGAGAGAAAATTAATTTTAGTTAGAACTCCTAATAATTGTTTTGTGTTTTAAAAGTGAAGGCCAGGAAGGAAAGGCTTCTGTCCACTGATTGATGAGAGAGAAGAAACAGTGGTTGGGACAGTGGCTGCAGATACACTTGTGCTCAGTCTTCCCCAGAACAGGCTGGTTGTAACCAGCTTTGGGGAAATTTAGTTCAGTAAAATACCAGGATCAGGGGTCAGAGAAGAGTGTTCAACAACGTCCAGGTGAGACCAGCTCGCGTAGTAAAGTACCAGCCAAAGGGCTTTTTGTGAACTGAGGGGCGACGTTATGTCTGGTGACTGAAGAGCAAACCTTGTGCCTCCCTTCAAAGGGGAAGACAATTAGCGTGTATTTACATATTTGTTGCAGTATCAATCCAGATTTGACTGGAGCGTTTGTTACTGAACTTTTTTTGAAGCTCCTGACGGAACGTGGAGGCAGCAGAAAGCACAGCTCTTAAAAGAGATCGCTGCCACACTGCTCCCCGTGTTCCTGCCCAGCGAGCCGAGGGGCTCGTTTCTTAGAGGTTGGGTTTTATGTTGAAATGGGATCAACTGAGATTTGCTTTTGGCATCGTGGGGCTGGAACTGGGCTCCATGGGAAGAATTTTTTTTGAAGCTCCTGACGGAACGTGGAGGCAGCAGAAAGCACAGCTCTTAAAAGAGATCGCTGCCACACTGCTCCCCGTGTTCCTGCCCAGCGAGCCGAGGGGCTCGTTTCTTAGAGGTTGGGTTTTATGTTGAAATGGGATCAACTGAGATTTGCTTTTGGCATCGTGGGGCTGGAACTGGGCTCCATGGGAAGAATTTTAATTTCAAATAATCGTACTGCGAGCTTGGCCATCCGCTCGGCGTGAGTCCTGCATCAGCCCGGCAGTCACCAAGCCATCCTCCGCCCAGCCCCCTGGAGCAGGACCTGGGGCAGCGCTGGGGCTCGGGAGCGGGGTGTCCGGGGAGCGGGGCCAGGTCTGGTCTCGGTGGCTGGTGAGGAGGGGACCTGGCAGGGACAGTGACCTCCTGGAGGACACCAGCCCATCGCAGCTCCAGCGAACAGGTCGGGAAGAGAAAGCAAAGGCAGCCCAAGGTTGGAGGAGGCAACACCTCTGAATGAGACTAATTAAAAGGAAGAGCTAATCAAGGCCTGGAGCTCTCGGGAGTCCCGCTGGGCTGGGGGGTGCTGGGTGAGCTGGCGGGGAGTGCACCTCTCCATGGAAGGAGGGTC
>NW_010323805.1:2241-2497 GCF_000700745.2 Antrostomus carolinensis | reverse complement strand
TGGGGGTGGTGGGAGCTGCTGGGGCTCTGTCAGCTTTGGGAGCATCGCGCTGGTGGGGCCACAACGCTGGGGAAGGCAGGGGGGTCCCACTGGGGCAGGGGAGGGGAGCTGGACCCCTGCCCGGGGCTGATGAACAATTAACTCGTTGAAGAAGCTCAGTAAAGCTCATGGCCAGGGAGGACGATTCACCTGCTCTGCAGCTCCAAGATCATCAGTCCAGGGCTTGCAAAGGGGAGACGGGCTCCAGCTGGGAGGC
>NW_010323805.1:1887-2174 GCF_000700745.2 Antrostomus carolinensis | reverse complement strand
CAGGGATGGAGCTGTGGTGTATGGAGGCACAGAGATGGATGGTCCTGGGCAAAGCTCTTGTCCCAGCCCCACAGGGAGGGCTGGTGGGGATGTGACAGCCCTGGCCCCCCCACCCCAGGTTGGTTCTGGAGTCCCACCACCCCTGGGGATGGGGCTGGGCTGGCAAAGCCATGGGGCTGCCTCATCCTGCTGCTCAGCTCCTGATTACGGCCCGTGGTGTCAGAGGTGACCCACCCAGGCACGGTCCCTGTTTCTGGCCAGGGATGCAGGCCCCACCCATGGGCTGG
>NW_010323805.1:0-1830 GCF_000700745.2 Antrostomus carolinensis | reverse complement strand
TCCCAGCGTGGGCAGTTCCCACCTGAACAAAAACCATCCTGTGCTCAGCGATGTGACGGGTCCTGGGACGCTGGTCTCGCCCCTGCGGCCGCAGCCGCCTTCCCCCGGCCGGGCAGCAGCTCTGCCCGCGCTCACTAACGAAACGTTCTGCTGCCGTGACCTGCGCTGTCTCTGGAGCTGGGAAAATTCCCTGGAACAAGTTAGTGATTTTGAACCAAAGTTAAAAGTTATGAACAGTTCTGTGTTTGGGAAGTTGTAGGGTTTTCAATTTGCTGTTTAATTTCTGAGCTGTTTAGCCCCGTTTCCAGCCGTGTAATTGCGTTGTGTGAGCGATTCATGGGTTTGCAGAATTCCTCTGCGGAGGCAACAACAGAAATCTCGGTGGCTTTGTGAGTGCTGCTCTGATCTGCCTGGACAGAGTCAGCCCCTGAAGTGCTGCTGCCTATAGAGTGGATGGGTAAGATCCTTATTTTTCGGTAAGTCTTGCTTTGCAAATGATTAAGTTGGGATTTTTGTTGCAATTTACATTTCAATTGGAATCTGAGCCAGTACTTGGAATTGTTTTTACAGCCCTAGACAAAATATTGCTGAGCTAGGTTTTATTTTTTTTAATACAATTTTCAGCAACAATATCCATTAAATCTTTTGTGACAATGTCAGAGAATCAAATACATGAAAAATGGAGAAACAGCTCAGACTTTCCCATTCCCCCCCTGCCCTGCAAGGGGCAGGTATGGAGTGTGTGTCAGCCTGGAACTTCAGAAGGGACGTGGTCTTTGTATCCAGTTATAAATGTCACCTCTCATTTTCTATTTCCCGTATCTATCTCCATTGTCCCGACCATCCTGCCCCCCAAAAGCCCACTGGTGTGTAATTATTTGTAAATATAATCTGATAGGAACTATTTGATGAAGATAAGATTCCTTATCTCCGATTGTTTCCTCCTGAGCTGTGGTCCCTGCAGAGGGGCTGCAGCCTGTGCAATGTGCTCTGACACCTGGAACCTGTGTTTTCTGTGTCTGTTCCTCTCCAGCTGGAACACACATGACACGTGAGGGCAGAACACAACAATGCAGCGGTCGTCGTCTCTCCAAAATCCATTTGATGTTTTCAGTGTCTGCAGATGGGTTTCCCCCTCTCTGGCTGCAAACAGGGGAAGCCGTGGGCTCCTTGTTATCTGTCACTTGTTTGGTTTTTGACCCCACTTGGTTGGATACATTAATTACAGTTATTTAAAGCACTGGGAGGTTTTAACCATTCCAGCCTCTGCTTTTTGCCCAACTAAAGCTGTTCAGGAGGTTTTGTCACTGATCCCAGCACCGAGCCGGGGCCCCACCGTGCTGGTGTTTGCTTAAAGACAGCAGGTAGAGCAGTTTGCTTGGGTGTAATGTCTTTCATTTCACCTCCCTAATGTATAATCTCGGAGTCAATTTCAATTAAAAGTGAAATGTTTTGATGATTCCCAGCCTTATTTGAATTCCCCTCTGCGTGGGATACACTGTGAATTGATAAAGCATAAAACCAGGCACTGCAAAGCTGCGCGGGCGCTTCTCGCTGCCTTGTCCGGGGGCACCAGCCTATAAAGTGTCAGGTTTGCTTTGTCCAGCATCTGCCTCGTTGGGCTTTTTTTGCTGAATATTTGGTGTTTTTCCCGGCATTTTCTGTGCAGCCCGTCCCTGGTCACACCACATCTCAGGCACCATTCAATCCTGTTGGCTCTTCTCTGGGGATAACCAAACCCGGATGAACCAGTGCAGAAGGTGATGGCACCAGCCCGGCGGGACACCAGCATCCCCCTCTCACCGGATGGGTCTGGACAGGCAAATGGGA
>NW_010323804.1:32844-71657 GCF_000700745.2 Antrostomus carolinensis | reverse complement strand
AACCATTCTATGATTCTATGATTAAATAATGTCAGCTTGATTTATTCTGTTCTACCTCTGTTTCTGAAGGTGTGTGTTTGAATGTAATACTCCCAAAATCTTAAATTTACCATTTGTCCAAATTGACTATCACAAGAATTCACTAAATTCTTGGGATAAACCTCTCATTCTGTTAGTGTTTGAGGAAAAGACCCACTGGGGTAGGATCCAGACAAAAATGTTTATATTATTATCTTATAATTCCTGATTCTTTCTATTGTAAACCCTCCACTCCCCACAGGCAAACTGGCAAAATCACATTGTTTCATTTAAAAGCAGGTTTCTCTGGAACCTATACAACTTCATGCTGCTCATAAAAATAAATGTGATATGAACAGCCAGCCCAAGAAAGCGATAGCTTCCAAACTCGCTCTACTATGATAAGTTATCACCTTTGAGACAAACCATACTTAAAATATTGTATCTCAGAAGGTAAACCTGCATTTTCTCTCTCAAGGGCTGTCAGTCATCCTCAGTGTTCCCATACTCACCCCAGGATGGCTCATGTTGGATGCAAGGGTCTGTGTAGGGTATGGTGCCTAAGCAAGGACCTGGCATTTGGGATGCCCACACATATCTGGGCTCCAGGTCAGGCTCTCCCTCAGCACCTCTGTTTTGCAGAAAACATTTCTCCATATTACTTAAGCCATCGCTCTGAAGCTGTCATTGTTCAAGTGGACTTGAGAAAGGACAAAGTATGTTAAATGCATTTTCTTTTTCTTATTCAGTGTAAGAGTTGTCAACTACTATAAACATTTCAGATACCTTTAGGAAGTCCAGTGCCTTGATAATTTAGGAAGTCAATTTTCCTTCTACCTTTAGGGAATTTAATACTTCTCAGTAGATTAATGTAATCTGGTCTACTAAGCGTGCACTTGCATGAGAGCTTTCACCGCTATTTAGAGAAGTCTATATTGTAGACTGGTTTTCAACAGTGAACTTTGCATCTCTGACTTTACCTCTCTGCCAGGGAGATTTCCAACACAGCTGATATTGCGATATGTCTTGCCTAGTGCCTAGGACTGCTTTTGCAGTCACTGGAGACAGGCATTTCCAGAGGGTAATTCAGAAACTCCATGCTGTAAGAGACCAAAGTAAGGTGACATGGCTTGATGTTGAAATGTCAAGTTTTCCAATAAATTTTATGAAAAATTCTTATCTGAAATATGTTTATAATCACTAAAATCCTACTATGCAAGCCCTGCATTTTTGGGTTTTTTATTCTACTTCTATTATAACTGTTACTAATAACAAACAGCCAAAATTCTTATAGGTCCCTAAGGAAGTATTTAAAATAAAATGGTGCATCAAATGATAACAGAAAGTTCTTGAGAGATAGCCTGAAGGGACCCAATTAACAGGATCTTGTAGAGATTTTCCATTGAGTCCAGGGGGACCTTGGAGTAAAGTCCCAGATCTGAAAGAGTTTGACTATTGAATTCCCTAATTGCAATCAAGAAAACATAAACACTAGATTTACAATCACAACTAATCCGTCATGTGTACACTAACAGAATCACTTCCAGCTGCAATGCTTTGGGCTGGAGAATAAGAAAATAATTGTTACACAAAATATTACAGTCAATTAGATGTTTGGGGCTCCCTGTCTTCAGGTAAGCTCATGTATAACCAGTCCAGCTCCAGTGTAGGATAGCCTCAACTGTTTTTAAAACTCCCAATGATGGTTATTCCACAAATCCTCTGTCTTCTCCAGATTATTTAAAAATTTTATTGTTCCTATAATTATATTACTCTTTATAATATCTAACATTGCTGGAAACCTTGATGCAAACTGTGTAGCTCTTAATCTTTCTTATACAGGAGAAAATATTTTAAGTGAGAATTTGAAGAGTTAAAGCTCTATGTACAAGAAACTAAAAATATAAAGGAAACTATGAGAAAAAAACCCCCAAAGTTCCTCAGCTTTTTTCTCCTGCAAAACTCCTTTGAAGTGGACAAACACTTGCACAATAAGACTCTCCACGCAGATGTTTGGGATGCTGGCACTGTTCAGTTGCATTATTTCCAAGCTGCTAATGAGTCAAAAGTAAAACTGTCACATGGTATTTTTTGAAAAGACTTCATGACATTAAGAAATTGAAAAAAAAACCCCAACCAAACGACTAAAACCTCATATTTTCAAAATTTTAGTTACCAAAAACTTAGCTTTTCCCCACTCAATGCCCTATAGATGAAAGTTGGTATTTTATATATAAAATATACGTAACCTACAACATTTATGTAAACCTTGATGAGGCATAAACAAGGGCAGCACAGGCAGGTTCCTCTTTGCCTCCCTCCATGCTGGAATGCCTCCAACACATCCCACCACAGACAAGTACCCACTACCAAAATGGGGTAGACAAGGGACACAGAAGGTAAATACCTCACTTGACACCAGCTGAGATCTCCTCTGCAGTTCCCAGGACCAGGGTTCTTCACATCCTTTAAATGGTACCAGCTACCAGGGCTGGCAGGTTGGTCCTGAAATGCTATAGTGTGGTTTTATAATCAGTGATGTCCTTATGATTTCTCTGAATGCCATTGTGAGAGCTCCCATGTTGTTCTTAGGTGGATACTCTTGTCTAAATGGAATTAACATGTCCTAAAGGGATATATTTTTTTTTCCTGGTATATTTTTAGAACATCTACATCCCACTTTGTTTTATAAGATGTATGAGTAGTGGCATCTCCAAGACTTCAACCACAAACCATCCCTAAGACTTCCAACCCAACGTCCTATAGGAGCCATGTGCCTGCCAGATTCTACCCACAATCCCACAAGAGAGACAAAGCTTCTCCTCTCCCAGGCCTGCCCTGATGCCACAGTCCCAAGGACAGAGCTGTTCCTACATCACCCTGTAAGCAGCCCTTTCTCTATGTTCAATCCAAATTCAGTCAATTCCTGCTCTTAGCAAAGCACAGCTCTCATGCTGGCTTTGCTTCTCAGATTGGCCTCTCAGCAATTTCACATGCTAAAAATTCCAGGATATTCTGGAGATCAAAATAGTAATTATGAAAACCAAGTGTTTTGGGGTTTTTTTTTAAATTTAAAATGCCAACAATTATTTTAATAATTTTCACAATGTGAAAATTGTGAAAGATTTTGCTAGAAAAAGATCCACCTGCACACTGTGGATTCAGAGAGAAAGGATGCTACAAAAGTCAACAGCCAACCTTATAAAAATGCCAACAGCAGAAGAAACCAGAAGCTCACAGTGAACTTGACAGAACTTGATCTGAGTTGAGTCTTTTCTGAACTTGGACAGAAGAGCAAGAGCCAGGGTGGCACTTTGCTGCACTGATTATTTATAAAGGTGTACACTTTCTTAGGATTGCAAATTCTCATTTTAACACTATGAGAAAAAAGAAAAACAGTTCATTTAAAGTTTTTAATCCATACAAAGTCATGATACTTTAATTTTTACAAGGCTGCTTTTTCCTTCCCTTTTTCTGATATAAAGATTGCTTTCAGCCCTTTAACATCTGTCCTCATTTAATCCATTTCCAAAATATCTGTACAGCACAAAACATTGCCGTTGATCTCATTAAGTGTCTTCTAATAATTGCAGGTTTTAAGAAAGCTAAAGACAATAACTGACTGAAATTAAGCTGGTAATGAAAAAGAACAAGAAAAAAAAAAAGAGTAGGAGTATGGTAATTACATGCTTACAACTGTGACAGTAGGCAAAAGAAAACAGAGCAGCAGATGGTATCTAAATCTAAAGGAAAATGTAAATGATGCTGAACACAGACAGTTCTCTAAATAATGGTGTATTTAGTAGCAGGTAGATGTTCCACCTAAAGTGCTGCCTGATAATTCAATGGCATATATCCTATATAGGAGAGACATGCCAATCTTCTTTATTTGGATGAGAAATCACTTTATCACTTCCTGTGGAGAATTTATCAATCTCTGTATAATGTAGGACCTTTACCTCACTTTCCTGGCCATCTCTTCAATTTTGCTTATCAATAAACTTACATTAGTTTTGCTATTTGTTACAAAAACCATCAGCTTTTTCTATGACCTTGGTAGCCTTAACATGGCTATTTGCAACGTAGCCTGAGTCAGTAGTAGCTGTCCTCTAGTTCAGCGGGGAAAATAAACGTAACACTAAAAGCCAACAAAAATTATCATCAGTATTTTAGGACATGCTCCCAGGAAGGCTGCTCAGCATTGAAATAAAAGTGTCATGTGAATAAGTGCAATGGAGAAATCAGAATTCCCATGTCTGTGCCCGCAATAGAACATGAAGGGTCAAGAGGACTCGGGCAGGAGGTCCAGCTGGCAAAGTGCTGACTTACAAAAGAGGGTTTTTTAAAGAAAAGTAGAAAGCAGGGCATGTGTGCTGTCGAAATGTTTCATCAGCAAAAGCTTGTGTGTCAGGTCAGATAAGCTGCTGGCTGAAGCACCAGCCAGCTGCCTAAAAGCCTCTTTCCAGCTCTGAATTATTGGGCATGTATAAACACAGTTAATAAGTTTCTTGATTTACTCATGTTGTTATAATTCTGGAACCAGCAATGTAAAACCCCTCTGTAGAGCCAGGCAGTATTTGTCTAAAGATATTTTTACTCATACTTAATTCCTCCTTTGCAATGCAAAAGAAAGAAGAGGAAAGGAATACATGTCTATGCATTTTTCATATTTATATCACATATAAATATGTATGTGGTTTACAAATGTATTCCTCCAGAGGAATATTATAAAGGCAATAAAATCTATTATCTGTTAAAAACCAGTCAATTATTTTTATAAAAATTAGTATTTAGAATTTATAATTATTTTCGCTTCTCCTGTGTCAAGAGGACCTAAAGCGTATTGCTGCCCACCAGCAAACAATGAATATACATTGACAGTGAGAGCATCATCTCAGAAGAACGTCTGATAACTTAAGATGGTTTCCTCTATGCTTTGGTCAACTTGTACAGATTTCTTCCAAGGACTGAGGCATATTCTTGTCTATGGTAAAAGCGAGCAGAGTAGACTGAGTTGATTATGTGGCAAAGATACTACCTGTCCCTTTCTGATTTTATTTTTTCTTTCTCCATAGCCCAAATTCCATGTGTATTCCAAAATTTCCATTGGTTGTAAAAAGATTCTTGAGGGAGGTAAGCATCCAGTGTAGCCTCACATGACTTGCTGACTCATCTGGACTACATATGAGCTTCCACACAGTGATCTGAACCAACAACACCCTTTTGTGTTTTGCATTATGCTCAAGACCTTCAGTCCATGCTCCCAAGCTGTCTTACAATGTATTTTCTCTTCCCCTTTTCCAACTCAGTTTCTACTGGCCCATGTCATGACCCACAGATGGGCTGATGAGTTACTCCTTGTTATTCTGCATTTTTTGCTTCATTTAATAGATGCAGGTGCACATGGTGCTGAAATGTTTTCCCCAGGAGCCTGCAGCTCTTAATCATCCTATTAAATTGATTGTGTATTTGCCATAATTTTCACATTAAAATTGTCTGCTTTAACTGCACACACAGAGCTGTTCAAATTATTTTGTTGTGAGCAGCTGATTGAATTTAGCTCTGTCAGTTGTTTACAAATTTTCCCCTGTCTGTTCAGAGTTTTAGGGAGCTGCTGAATCACTGAAGTTGTTCAAGATATTTCTGGTATTTTAGGCTATCACAGGTGGGCATGAGCACTATTGCCTACAATGAGCTGATCTGAAATGCCATGGGGCACCTTGCAGACTAACACCTAAACTGGTGGCATGCTTGGTCTGCAGTAGGCTATCAAAGTTTTTCTCATCATTAATGTGTGTCTGCATAAAGTCTTCTTATAGCAGCAGCATAACAGAAATAGCCTCAGTGCTAACTTTGCCTCTATGAATAGAGCACTGAAGCATTAAGCCATCAAAATAGATATATGTCCTGACTTTTATTTATGTAGAGCCTGTAAATTTTTCTCTTTCTATATGATGTTCTTTAGTCTTCTGATCTGACTCGCTGATGTGCATAAAACAAGGGAGCTTCCAGGCAGCCGTTTAGTGTCACTTGATGTGGTGTAACTGCTTGCTTTAAATATCTTGTTTGCCTGGACAGAATGGATTGCTCCTGCCTTGGACCAAATGGATGAAGACAATGACCTCACATATCTTCTGGTGCTTCTTCAGAATCAGGGAGAAGAAAAAGACATTAGCTACCACATTGACCATGAAGGCCCCTCCTGCTTTATTGTTTGATTTTAAAATTGTTTAACATTTTTTTATATTAAGGTTTCTAAAACTCAGGGTTTTTTGCCTTGCAGATAGAAATGTGCTTGCATATGGGGTATTTGCAAGGCTCCATAAATTTGAGGACGTTTTCTATTTAGGAATGCCCTCTCTGAATTTCTACAAAAGAAATACAGTACTGTTCTAGAATTAGTCTCCTAGCTTTTTTAAAATGCATTTGTGTATAACATGCAGATATGTGTTTTGTTAAAGTTAATTTAGCCTGCAGAATTTTGAAAATTGTGCCTTTGGAACAACATATCAGTGAACTGAAAAAAAACCCAAACAAACCCAAACACTGCTGTGAATGCTGCTGCCACCATCCCCTCCCCTTCCTCTTTGCCTTCATAAGGAAAAAAATCTTATAGACAAGCACTGGTGATGCTCCTCGGTTTATTTGTACATAAAGTACTGTTTACCTGAAGGAATGAGAAACAGACACTCTTTTCTTGCTCCCAAGTCTCTTCTCTCTCACTCCATCTCCCTCTAGGATGTTTTGCATGAATGTACTGTCAATGTGTTTCAGACTTTCTCTTGTTATTTCCTTGCCCCTTACACTGTTTCTTTCATGGTCATCTACACCATCACAAACAAGTGATCAGCTTCTGAGAAGGTTAGTTGATGAAGGGAAGCAGTTACGGCTGAACCTCAAGGAGTTTTCTGAACAAATCACAATAAACATGCAATGCTGGATGTGCCATTTATCCACATGGGTCCCCTCACCTCCTTAATGTGATATTTATTTCTTTCAGGACTGTCACTGTTCTCCATTTCTCCCTTTTGCCAGCAGAATGCCATTACAAACCTTTTTTTTTCCACCAAAACAGGGTGATTTTCAGCAGTGACTTAGACTATGGGTCTGTCTCTAGGAGGTGAATGCTTAATGCTTAAGGTATGGTGCATACAACTTGAAGAAGGAAGAGGCAAAGTTGACAGGGTTCTGTAGGTACTGTGATTAAAGTGATCTAGATACAGAACATGTTCTTATAAACTCAATGTTAATGTTAAACATACAATTCCTATAAGAAAAACAGTCTTAGGAAGCAACAAGTCAAAAATCAAAATATCCTCATAATCGTTACCAAGTCAATGTCTTAAAATTTTAAGTCTGGCTCATGTAGTCATGAGTTCAGCTTAAAAATAATGAAATTAATGGGAAAATATAATTGAGGACATTGATATTTGGACGTGGTTTCTCCAGATCCTTGTAAACTTCTAATCTTTGGCTTTCTTCTACATCTCTGAAGGCTAGAAATGTATTTATTTAAAAAAACAAACAAAAAAAACAACCTAAAAGCTGAGATTCATCCAGGAAGTTCTGTAGTGTAAATACTAGTGTTGGCAGCATTTTAGCAGAGCTCAAATTACATATTTTTATAATAGTTTGTTTACAGCAGCACCCACAATGTGTTTGATCTTCTAGAAACATTCAAGTGGGGACGGGTCACAAATTTTGATGTAGAAAACCATCATACTTTCACAGTAGGAGTTGGATAAAGACTAACTCTTGGCATGCCATGGCCAGTGGCTTTAAATTACTGATAAGGAAGTCTACCAAATGATAGTGATGCAGTGAGAAAGTGGCTGGGCAATTTTATCTTGGTGTCAGTAGGTTTGATATGGTTTCAACAGATGAGCATTTGTTTTTGTGTCCTCTCTAAATCCTCTTTATAACCTGACTCATATGAAAACATGACCAAGTTCCTAAATATTTCAAAGTAGCATTTTCAGATACAAAAGTCACAGGAGACTCTGGGGTTTTCTTCAGCAGAATGGTTTTTGTTTTTCTTTTTTTGCTTCTTTTTTCTTTTTTCGAGCAATGTTAAGACCATTATTTTGCACCATGAGTTCTTAGGCTGCAGTTTCATCGCTCAAACAAATTCAACGAGGTATAATCAGGAAAGTTGGTAAGTACTACAGACTCCTACACTCTGCTATTATTGTTACTACAACAAGGCTACATTCGTACAGTTTGGTTTTTCTAATGTCAAACAATTGGCAGCTCTGCAATGTTGATGCCCCCTCAGGGCTGCCTGTCTTCATAATTGCTTGTGTCTACTGCAAGTAAACATGTGAAATATATACAACGTGCCCACGCAAGGCACATAAACACACACCCCGATATTGTTGTGGGTCAGAGAGACTCATTTCTACTCTATTATTTTTAACATCCTTATGTGCTCCTTCCTCCCCCTCCAGAATTTATTTTTTGCCCCCCCTAATAACAAATATTTATTTTATTTTAAATTGGGAATGGATCATTTCAACATGTCAGCAGTTCATGATACTTCTATAATAACTTTCTAGAAACTCAACACCTCTCCAGATTCTCTGTTATGGAAGACTGATGATTCAGAGCTGTGTCTGTGCCTCGTATGGGCCAAATACTCTGGATAACTGGAGGTGAACAGAGTCCTGGTTTGGCTTATTTCACACGTACTCCACTGACTGTGCATCTTCATGTTATGAAAAGGGTATAACACCATTTCCTTCTTCACACCAAACATGACACTCATGTTAAAACATAAACTCAATGAAGTAATCTTTGACCATCCCATTTCCCACCTTGAGTTTTTATCAGCTCACTTCCAGGTGCCTTGGTGTTAAAACTACTCAGTCTTCTCCTTCTTGCCAGATACTAAAATTCAGAGTAATATTCTGTTATTTGAAAAATTAGAGTTATAAACTTTTGGGGAAAAATAAAATATGCCAGCATCTGCTTCTGAACTCTCTGGTTTGGACTGGAAATCTTCAAATATTACCTTTTAGGCTCTTCCTTGTTGGTCATCTCACTGAGTGCTTCAAAAAAGATTATTTGAAAACTGAAGAATAGACATGATCAGGGAGGATTTTTCAGGACAAATAAGTGAGTAGAAGCTTTCAACATGAATCCTCTTTTCCATGCTTCAGCTTTTCTCTGAAAAAGTGGTTATCTTTCTCCCCACCCCAATCTCACACTATTTCTGTTCTCATTTCCCAAACACTAGACCTAAGAAGCTAACAATTTCCCTGCAGATTACAAGGATGAGTTCCAGGGAAGCTCTATTGATTTACATTTTGTGCAGACCTGGTCACAGTATTTCTCTTCAATCAACATTAATAGTGCATTTTCAAAAATGGGGAAAGTTTGCTCTTTATTATTGTCCCCAGAATGAGTACCAGTAAGTCACCAAGCAAGTGGCCAGGTGAAACCTCATCATTCTCAAGCACTTATTACATTGATTTTCAGTCTGCTAATGGCAAATCATCCAGCAGTCAAGGAATTAATAATACATCTAAAGAATGTGATAATCTGAAAAGTACTCTCTGGAGACTCATACTGCTCTAAGAATGACAGATCATTTCGGAAGCCAAGATAGAAATTTATCAATTAATTTGTATGAACTTTTTCATTAGCAAGAAACTGATTTTATAATGTTGTATTTTCTCCAAATCCTGTATATTCTCCACATCACTTACTGCTGAAGGTGGCTTAGTTATTGACAATATAGTATCATCAGTACTCAAATTTACAGTCAATTTGAGTCATTAAACTGATCCTTGATGACCTTTTCAGGGCAAAAGTGGTATAAAGTGTGTGAGGAAACACTGCTGTGAAATTTCAGTAAAACCAGATACCATATGTCTCTGAAGAATAACTCTCAAAGTTCTAACACTCAAAACCCATATTTATAAATGTCAATATAGCAACAAAAAACAGAAAACTGTTTAGAGTTAAACTGAATAGGTAGGTTTAACAGCTTACTTTTTTGTTTCTGGTGGAGCTCTTGACTTGATGGTCTTGGTCCTTCAGGGCAACCATAGAGAGTGGAAATGTTCCCAGAAACTATGATGTTTGTTACAGAAACCACTGTAACTGTTACAGTGGCATGAGATACCATTCATTAGCCAAACATAGAAAAATAAACTTTGCATTTAGGCAGATGCAGGGTAGCTCATAGAAGCAGAGTCTGTTTTTCCATTCACTATCCATTCCTTTCCAGATTGTATTGTAAATTCACCAGTTGTACTTGTGAGAGCCTGATCCAACCTTGGAGTCAACAGCAGGTGATTAGTGAGCTGGGTCAGAGCTGTAGCATGCCACAAGGGGACAACCAAATGCATGATTGCATTTACCTAGGAGTTAGAAGACTCAAAACTCTAATAAATATGAATATGATTTTAACACCTTTCACAATAAAAAAAGCCCCAGAAGCCATGTAATCAAATCTAGATGCTTGTTGTAAGAAATAGATCTCAAATGTAAATCCCCCTGGTCTATTCAAGTGAGATTATGCTGCCTTTGATCCTTATTAACCCAGGTATTGAATTTCTGTCCCATCTGAACCTCAAAAAGTCATTCAATTCTTCATATTTCTACTTGCTGACAATAAGGCTGGCTGGATTGTGTTAGATCTTTAAATGATGGTTTATTCTGAATGCTCTTTTTTGTTGCTCATGGGATAGTACAGAGTTAATAAAAATGATTGTGCTGTTGACACAAGTGGTGTATTGAATCCTAGAAAGCAGATGCTGCAAATTAAGTGGAGTTAATGAGTAGAATAATTCATATAATACTAGGTGGGAATTGTTACTAATTGCTTTCTCTAAACAACATCAGAATTTCAAAATATACAGTACAGATTTGGAATGGAAAAGCATTCAAAAGAGAAGAGAAAGCTTGCTGTTCATAATTGTGATTTGGTATTATTATTCATAAATATTATTTAAAACACGCAGAGGAGGATTTTGATTGCAAAAAGCAAAGTGTTGCTTTGGTTGGTTTTTTTAGTTGGTTGGTTGTCTCATGGAACAGCCCCTTTTTAATCACAAGTGTGGTTGGGTTTCCTCCATATGGGCACTTACCAAGCTGCCATGCTTGAAGCTACATGCTGAGTCTCTATGTTTATATATTTCTTTAGATCTGTATATGTCCTCTTCCATATACCTTTGTCTGGCCTCGAAAATCACTGTGCACATTGATGCTTTACCCTCTGAGACCGCATCCTTCAGCTGCTTTCAACCCCAGTCTATGCTGGACATTGCAATCCCTCAGTATGGAGTGAAGGGTGGGATTATTATTATTAAGCCACTGGGGAAAACCACTTATTTTCCTATGGAATTCATAGGTGTTGCAAGACAACTCTAAATACATCTATAACTTCTTCATAAAGTCTTCATAAATGCAAAACATTGCTTATGGAGCTGTCATTTTGGCTTATTTTTTTTCAACATTTGCTCTTCATCAGTCCTTCAACTCTTTCCTTACCTATGTCCTGATCAGGAAAATAGAGCTTCCTAAATTGCCCCCACCTCTTAGAATAGTATTAAGCTAAAAGAGTAGGCATTTGAAGAGGAGTGCAATCCTTCTTTGAAGTATTTTGCTAACAACCCCCACACTTTCAAAAGTGTGGATGCACCTTGACAGCACAAGTGCCATCTCCAGATGCGATGCTGGTGCTCTGGCTGTGCTCTGATGACCTTCACAGATCAAGGTTGGACCTTCATCTGGGAGCCTGGCTCATGGGGAGAGGTAAGTGCTTGAAAAGTCTCTGAAGATCAGTTTAGTAGAGAGTGAAGCAAAGTAGCTTGAGCAGAAAACTGTGGGATATTGTTTAATCCAGTCTGTTCAACCACCAGACACAGGAGGGGAAAACGGATTTAACCTCTCTGATCCTGGCACTTTAGCAGATGATTAAAGGCACTCATAGAACTGAACAGGCAGATTAAATATGTAAACATGTATCTATAAAGTACCTTTATGTTCACTGCCTAAACTTCTGCCTCTAAACTCAAGCATTTTCAGACCCGTGGCAAATGTATACTTATTTTTAAAGGTTATCTAGTGAAAACCATTGTTCTGAAACCACTTGTACCCAGTTTCAAGTTAACTCATCTCTGTTCCAGTATTTCTCAAAAAGGTCAACCACCTATCACAGTATGATGAAAGAGGCAAGTACATCTGTCTGTATAACTCCAGCACTGACTGCTGAAATCCACACTTTGGGAAAGTGTCCCATATTCACTGAAAATAATGAGCTGAAGTTAGAGGGAAAAAACACAACGATACATGGGTAAAAGATAGGAAAGTAGTTGGTGACAGAAACTGACAATATGTGACAGGCTTAAAATATCCAATGAAAAATTGCATTTCTTCACCAGCATAGCCAGTAACTTAATTTACATTCATTTTTATCAGTGTGTTTTACCCACACAGAGCTCAACCTCCTAATAAAAGGGACACTCAGATACTCCTAACAGTCTTCTGGTGTCAGCAGATTAAATTTGGATTAAAGATTACCAAGATTCTCTACAGTCATACCAACATGTGTAAGTAGATATAGTTTTAGTAGACGCAGTTTTATTGGCTTCAGCATTCCCAAGCTGATTTGAAGATACTGAGATCTGTCTTTGACAGGTTAATGTCGTTGTAGTTATGAAAATGGACTAGAAAACCTGAGATATGGAGTAATCAAAATTATGATAATTAAACAGATAAAAACTGAATAGCTGGAGAGTGTGACATTGATAGCCAAGGAGAAACCAGTCAGTTCCCACTGTGTTTTATGATTATCAGAGCTCTGCATGGGAGCAGATGACTGATGACTGATGGCTGGTATTATCAAGGAGAGCGGAATATGTCCTGTTTCAACCTTTTATTTGTTTAACCTTTACTGTGTGAACGAGATTGTGCAGCTGAATTTCTTATTGCTTGGAAGGGATTCTATTTTTTTTCTTTTATATCAGGGATGATCAAAGTTTAGCAAAGTCCTCATATAAGTAGCTGTTAATATGGATCTGTAATTATAAAAGGAGCGTATCCATCTTCAAGTTTTATTTCTTTTCCTTTCTGCAGGGTTCCCTATTTTTCTGCAACACTAGAAGGAAAAGAGATTTAGAAAAAATTACCTGTTCTAAAGATGTGGAAAAGGCAGACAAATAGAAAACACTGGTATTCAGATTTATTTGTTTGGGGTTTGGATCTATCTAAAAATTAAATAGCAGAGTTATGTATTTCAAAGGAAATTAACTTTTTAACTCCTAAGTGCATAACTATAGCAAGTAAATAGGGCACACATCAGTTCAGTATTATTATATTCAGGACAGATACAAGCATCTTATCTCAGGATGAGATATTCACACACCTGAAGTTAGTCATAAAATTCCTTTGACCTAGAGTTTTTTTCCAGTATAAAGGTGCTGGACAATCAGAAAATAATTGCACAGACAAGTACACTTGACAGCTATTAGGCCATTTATTTAGTAATGCCTGGATTAAAATGGAGTAAGGTCACCTGCATTGGTCACAGTTTTGCTGTGCCCAAGTATGTGTAAGCACTAGTCATGGCCAGTAAAGAGCACCAAGGCCACTGTCTTCAGCATCTGGTGTTACTGAGGTCTTCAGCAATCAGACTCCATCTAAGTTTAGCTACTAGACATCAAAGAATTTCTCATCAAATCCACTTCTTGCTATTAAATAAAAAATAACTTCTCATCAAGATAACTTCATACCTGAGAATAGAGCATAAGGACCTCTAGGTTTGTAAGGTAAATCTCAAAACAGCCTGAAACGTTATTTCAAGGTAGAAAGAACTGACCTGCCAGGACTAAGATAGTAGTTACCACCTTCAATGTGATTATCAGAGTGATTTAAATTTGGTTAGTTAGTTCCTTGTTTGCCTGTGCATGCCAACAACCCCCAGAGAGATGACTGGTTAGCCTTGGTGGGACTCCAGAGAGAAGCCACCTAAGAAACTCCATCCGTTCATAACACAAAAAGTCACGTATGGCCCTGATCTATTGTGGTGATAACAAAATCTACATATGCCAATGAACAAGCCAAACTAAACTGCTAATAAATTGTCTGCTGTCATTACTTCATATTCCAAAACTATTTCACATTGCTACCTGCACAAAGACATCACTAGTCCCTTCTTTGTTGCCAAAAAACACCCTTCTTGACAACTTTGCTGTTACATTTGCTATATAAAAAATATATGTTATACAGAATGTTGTAAGGGTGGCAAATAGAGTGCATTAAGTAAAATATAATTCCAAATGCTAATGTAACGATTGAATTATTTGTTTACCTCTATTATTTAATTTTAATGATGCTGACTGGGAGCTGGAGTTCCATAATTTCAGTTGTAGAAAATGATGTATGCACTCTTCTATTTTCTTTGAGTCCTTGCTGCCAAATAAATTGCTGTCATTTAACAGTATCTGCAGAACAAGCATGGGCTGAAATAGTCAGAGAAATTTAAGAATGTGACTGTTTATTATGCAAGGGTTCATGATTCTATTATTCATTCTGCAATCTTTTGCCTCTTGTGTCTTTACAAGTTTTATTGATAAGAAAAAGGAGATTTAGTACAGATGGCATGTGGTATTTTTACAGTAAGTTTTCTACTTGCACTTCATTTTTCCTCAGTTTTGAATGATACTCTGATGAATGTCTGTTCCAAGAATCATATCAAAAAGGCAAAAACTGTAATAGCAATTAAAATGTTTCAAACAGAACTGTATTTGGAAACATACGCCGCAGTCTTTCTACCAAGCATAGTAAGAGATGTTTATTTAGCCACAGGTTTTTGACTGGCTAAAATCATACAGCTGGCCCTTCATTTGATATAATTAAGGTCAAAACATTCCAGCTAATGGAGCTAAGTTGATTTTCACCAGCTGATAGCTTGACTAGTGTTTATTTAGTCCATTCTTTCCTAGATCTGATCTGCAGCTTTCCTGAACCTCAATCCCATCTTGCTGTACAATTTTGTTACTTAAAAGCCAATAATAACAAACAAATTCTGCTCCCATAGAGTTGTAAGGCCAGAAAAGCAGCAGCAGCTACGGTGGCAAGATGAGCAGACCATGCAGAAGGATATGAAATCCCTTGTGTCATGGAAGACAGTACCACAAGGTGCGGATAAGCATAAAAGGCACTTATAGGCAGACCAAAAATCAAGAAAATAGATGCTTTATCAGTGGACTTGTGATCTAGGCACATGCCACTGACCAAACCTCTCCTCTCATACACATGATCCCACTAGCTGTATCCACAGAAAAAGCTTTGTTTCAGGTCTTCCCAGGTTAGAGAAGGGGTGCCGTGCCACAGTGCTGCAGCGGTCCTGATCCCATGCCATTTTCTTTAGGTTTAGTTCACGGATTAAAAAGGCAGCCTCAAAAAGCTAAAGAAGAAAACCACTCCTGGCATTAAACTCCAGAATCACAAAATATCTTTAAATATAAAGAACCCAAGCAGGAAAGCTAAGGTGAGTTATTCACTTCAGGTTTTTTTTTCCCCAAATATTGCGGTGCTTGTCAAAAGGTGGATTTTCAGGGAGAGGGGAACTGAAATTTTGATGCAAATTTTAATGATATTCAGCAGAAGTTGTCCCCTCTCAGCTTTCTTCCTATATGAGAATAAAACCTGAAGAATTTCAAAACTTTTTTCAATTTGCAAAAATATACCAATTTTATACTTTAGAAACAACATTTTTCAGTTTTTAATTCAAAACACTTCTTCTTTATAAGTATCTGTTTTTTTTTCTTGGTTTTTTTTTTCTATTTTTAAAGAAAACAGATTTACAAAGGATTAAATAACCCAACAAGCAAAAACTTTCACTCCAGTTTAACT
This sequence comes from Antrostomus carolinensis, assembly GCF_000700745.2. Lineage (NCBI taxonomy): Eukaryota > Metazoa > Chordata > Aves > Caprimulgiformes > Caprimulgidae > Antrostomus > Antrostomus carolinensis. The sequence continues at coordinate 55,775 of NW_010323804.1, read as the reverse complement.
CAAAACATCTTTCTACATTCTTCCTACCTCTCCTCCCAACCCGGGGCTTACTTTTGTTCAACTTGAATTTTGTTTCTGATTTTTCACCGAACTGAAAAACCCCACTATTCACCCAGCTCCACTAACAGAAAGGCCTCGTGCAGAGAAATATGTATGAAGAGACGGGCTACGTAACTCTTACTACAACTACTGCCAGGCTGATAGAAGCAGAGCTCATGGACACAGCGGGCTGCCAGGTTGAGGTCTATCGCTGCTGTTGCCACTGCCGAGACCTCTGCCTGAGCCGCCGGACAGACATGCTGATTGGTTGCTTCCCAAACTTCTTCATGATCTCCTTGATTCTTGCCAAGTTGGTTTTGGAGATGGTGAAGTCGCACTGAGTAGCTCCCATGTCATAGCCAACTTCGCAGGTCTTGGTGGCGGCGGTGTAGCCTTCCGCCTTCACGCCTACCACGTATTCCCCTGGGTTGAGAAGACGCCAGTAATCCCCATCAGCTCCTGGTAGGAAAAGAGATGGTTTTCGGGTCAGTGGCCTTTTCTCTTTAAGGAACATGTTGTTTATGAGAAAACAAAATGCCTGCCCAGGGATAAAATGAGAACACAGGAAGCAGCCCTGCATCCTCACACCAGGAGAATGTCAATGAGGTTGCTTCCCATCACATGTACTCCCTCCTCGTCCTGCCAACCCTAGAGGAAAATATACCTCAAAAATGTTTTCCAAATGATGGAAAACAGGACAACGGGCTTCAATCTGGCTTAAGATTTTTGTCAGTCCAAGTCAGGAAGATCTTGAGGCAAAGGACCACCTTGTAACTGTTGGTGATTCTTAAAGGGTATAAAAGACTTTCCCCAAACTAATTCTAACTAAACAATCAAGAGAAGCTCCAGTGGGGTACCCACATCATACTCATGATCCCAGCCAGACTGCCTGGACACACGTGTTTTGGTCCTACCTAGTAGGCCAAGTGTGTGAATGCATAATGTCAACTCACTTAAGAGATCTAAGTAAATATTCCCTTCCATAAAATCTGACATTGAGTTTCATTACACTAATTTTACTACAAACTACAATTAATCAGGATACTTATCCACTTGCTTACCCCTAAGTGCCTGAACAGAGTTCCTATAATCAATGAAACTACTCATGCATAAACTAAGAAGTATTTTAACACCTCATTGAATCAGGAATTTCAATTTTCTTCTTATTTTTCACGTAAATGATCTCAGATTACCCAAATATACCTAAGGAGTTTTAGACATCTTTTTAAATACTGTTTTAACTAGCAAGTATGCTTTGCTGTGGACTGAAAAAGGTGAAGCACTAATATCTAAACTTATTTTTGCACTCTATCCTGGGAAAACCCACTGTGGAATGAAATTGCCTACTCAACTATGCAATTCTATATATAAACAGAAATGAAACATCTCTTGGATGAAGAGGAGTTGGGGTTTTTTAGCGCTGATAAGAATCAACAAGCCTTACTGTCATTACCCTTGGGTTACTTGAGGTGTGTTGCAAAAACAAAAGATGACTTGGATAAAAATATTACATTGGGGGAAAAGATCAGCCTAGCTAGCCTCTGTTTAAAGAAATATGACTTTAATTTAGGGCTGGCTAAAATAGGGAACATATTTGCAAAAAACAAGCATCAGTAAAACAGCAATTATCAACTATAGCCTGATATTACAGTCTGTGAATCTAAGGGTAAATGTGTGCAAGAAGCACACCAGATCAGGTTAATTCTTGCACATCAGCTTGCTCAGGGTTTTCTTTCAGCCAGTTTGACCCCACTTGAGGTGATGACCAAGGTCCAGATTTTCTGTTTCTCAGGACTCAGGCATTTTTAGGAAGGGTTCTCCGAGAAGCTCTTCATTCAGTTCTCCCTTACTAGTGGGTCAGTTGGCACCTCAACCAAAACACAAAACATAAGTTGCCCAGGTTTCTTGAATTTATCCCTAAGGGCTCATTTTTAGCTGTGAATGCTCTGGTGATACTACAGGGCTGGCAAAAGGCTACGGATCACCCCATGCTGGCTGTGAACGCATCCCTGCTCAGAGCCTGGCTTTAGCCCATGGACTTCAAAACTGACCCACATTTTTCTGACACATTTAACAGAGAGTTCATCACAACCCTGCACACAAGGTCAGGAAAAAAAAAAAATCTATGCATTCACACACCACCAGGAAATTATTACAAAGCTGGATATTACTTTATCTCCTTTCCATTTACAAGAAAGTAGACATTAGTATTTCTGTCAGCTGTCATTAACCCAGAATTTAATACCAGACTAAAAGGGGATTTTTTTTCAAAAATCAGATTAAATGCAATAGATAAAAAATTTCAGAGCAGATGGCAAGAGAAACACAATTAAAAATACAGATAAATTCAGTAAATAATAGGTTTGCTAAAAGAATAGGCTCCAGTGGAAGCAAGCTGGAGGCAGACTACATCTATTTCTTCCTGTTGGGTCTGGGAAAGAATTTCCATGTCTGCTTAGGTAAAATACCCCAACGCATAAAAATATAAATACTTTATTATTATAAACCAAATGTATCAGATGACTCCATAAACACTTCAATTAAGAGGAACATTCTTTGAACCTGATAGGACTGAACTTTGCTAAGATTAAGTGCCATAGTTTCAATTAAAAGTACCAAATTTTACTAATTTAAATACATTATAAAAATCTATCCTAATGTTTTGTTACCTACAAAAGGCTCTCTGGAAAAGCTAGCCATAGTTTTGCACACCCAATGCATCTAACAACTAAAACCTAAATTTTCTCTACTGAACAGGCAGCCAGGAATGAGGTTGAAGAGTTAGAATATCAGAATTATGCTTAACTTAGAGTGATGTTATTAAATATTACTAAATGTTACTTCAAATCCTTTGGGTTTAGTTACAGAATGTATACTGAAATTGTATAAAACTTACCAAAATATTCATAAAAATCTCTCTGGACACTGTAATTACATTTTATTCTAAAAATCAGACAGAAATGTGCATCTGTCTTTGAACTCTAGTACAGGCTGTGATACACAAGTGTTTCATTGGTAAGAAACCATATATTCTTTCATCAAGATTTGCTTTGAAATTTCGAAAATGTGCAATTACAGGAAGCAACTCACAAAACTGCCTCTGCACCATTAAGAAAAAAGGTGTCGAGGTGCATTTGTTCACCCAGTTGATGAACTCTTTTCCAAAGGTTATCTCATCGAGCACAGTTCACATCTAACCGTAACAACATGAAATCGCTCAGACTTAATCAATAGTTACATCTGCATCAAGAGAAAATGGAATAATTATCCACAAAGCTCTTACTCTCAGAATCAATGACTTCAATTAGCCCATTAATATTGTTAGCTTAGTGTCAGCAACCTTCTTTTCCCATAAGATATATTGTACGTCCAAGAGAAAGTGAAGGACACAAGAAGAAGCAGAGAAATTTTGTCTAACAACTAAATGTTATTAGAAGGTCTTTAGGGACAATTTTTGTCTGGCTCTACAGGGTAGTCAAACACATTAATGTATTAAAGAAATAGGAGATACCTTACAGCCCAGCTCGCTTTAAACAAAAGTTCTATGAATAGAAATAGTGGCCATAATTCTCCTGGTTGGTCTATTTTTATATCAAGGCACCTCAGAGGTTTAAGTGGATACATTTTTCATTTAAAAAGGTATAAATGAAAGAAGACTGCTGACAATTTGCCTTTTTTCTCTGGAGTTATACATGTAATTTTAGCTTTTTGGCTCCAACATAAATTCTCTAGTTTCAAACACTAATGAGGCGTACATTGTTATCTGTATCATGCAAAATAAGATAGAACTTTTATGTTCCCATCTAACAAAGTGATTCCCAAACAGAGTGTCAGCTTAAACATGTCTCATTAAAAAAAAAGAATTAAAAAGAATGAAGTAAGCACTTTTATTTTTACTAACAATTACAGATGGCCTTGAGCCATAGAAGCTCAGCTCTAAGTCTGGAAGTAAATAGCTGCAACATTCTCTGAGCATTAAAAAGTGGATTCTGGGATCTTGCACAATAATTACACGTGCCACCGGCACTCCTTCCCATATGCACGTTTGCTGCCTTTATACTGTTGATTTTTCTTTCGTGTGGCAATCCAGTGTAGTGAGAGCTGGAGATTAATCACCCATTGCATTTACTTGGCCATTCCCACTATCATTTCCCAACGGTCCCATTTTGATATATTTAAGGCAGAATCATTATTGCCTAATTAAGTATCTGTCATGCAATGTTTTCTTTTACAACAGAGACACAGTAGCACTGAAATAAAATTAATGTAAACTAAGTTAGATATTCCAAGATTTATTATTAGCTAATTAGATAATCTGCTCTAGCAAACATTAAAGGTTTAGAAGTCTCTTATCTAAAGGTTTATGATAATCCATAGCCTGAAATCAGTTTACATATCAAAGGGTGCCATACTGTACCTTAGTGGCAAAGCAAGTGAAAGTGGCAGCTAATGAAAGACTCAGAATCTAAAAAATACATTAAATTAGTGTTCCTATTCCTAATATTGAACCAAACCTAGAATACACAGCAATATGATTTATCTGATTATCCATCATGCTGCTACTTTTCCATGAGCAACCAACAGAAACCTTGGTAACCTCTTGCAACCAGCACTTTGAGTGTAATCACTAAAGACTCCTGATGTCTTGTTTCACTATCTCTTTCCACGTACTCCTCTCCTTGTTACATCCCCTCTGTTTCTCCATTTAAGAAGACAGTGTGTCTTAAATCATGGTACAGCACCTACACAAACACAATGGCCATTAGTTGCTATCCACCCCACTACCTGCCAACAACAATTTTCAGGTATTACTATTAATCCTGTAATTGCTAGTCTCTATTTACAGCAGTTCTTTATTTAGTGCCATAACTACTTTCCAAGCCATTAAAGTTTACTTAGAATATACATATCTGTTTCTGGGTATATATCAAGACAAGGCAGATAGCCATTTTTGTGGTTTTTTAAATAATATACATATTAGAAAGTCATTCTCTGGGTTGAAATTTTCTCAGAAAACAGTTCAAAGTTGCAATGAGGCTCTGTGTTTTGGTTTGGTTTTTTAGGGGTTTTTGGGGTTTATTTTAAATAAATATTTTAATTTGTACTGATGTTTTTAGTTTGGCTTATTTATTTATTTATTTATTTTTACCTGTGCGAATGTCATGGTTTACACCTTCCACTGAAATAACAGCATTTGGGATTCCTTTCCCATGCACATCTTTTACTATGCCTTTGATGCCCCGATGGACCTATTGAGCAAATAAACAAATAAATATTACACAGCAATGAACAGTGTTATCATTTGGAAGATACAACAAATAATTACTTCCATATGTGAATTAAGTGCATTCTATTCCTACTTTATGGTTCACACAATTTTAAAATATCATTAACCCAGTATCAGCCTTCCAGGCATTAGTTACTTCTGAACCAGCTTACAAATTCTGTTAGGATTCCTCAGGCATTAAATTCAAGACACAAATAAAACAAGCAGATAAAGCAGCAGATGTAAGGAGGTTTTTTTTTTTATGGCAGTCATTTCTAGCAAGCTCTGCACTCATGTCAGATTTTAACAAGCTTCATTAGTTTGTCCTCCTAAGTTAAAACAGCCTGGCTGAAGTGATGTGCCAGTATTGCTTATAGGTAAGGTTTCTATCATAAATACCAATAAACATGGAATTAGTCATGCAAGAAAAAGATCAGAAACCTTAAATTCCTTTCAATCTGAAAGGAGTAATTAAGTTACTCAGAAGTTACTCTTTTTGGTGAGTACCTGTTCCATAAAAACAATTAGGGACTCGCGGTTGTTTTCCCATTCTTCAGGCAACTCGCTCTCGTGGGGATACTTGTCACAGCCAACATAAATGGATAGCTCAAAGCAGTTGGTGTGCAGGTAACTGAAGTCATTTATGCCTGTCAATAGGAGGTAAAAAAAAAAAGAAACAATTTTATATCGTCTTTTAATCTGTTGATCAAATCTGATTATTTTATGCAAAGTAATATAACTTCCTTAAACACAAAACTTGTATTTTTCTAGCTGCCTTAGTCTGCAGACCTGGCAGGGCAAAAGTCTCTTAGAAATGCCACGTATCTTGTGACAAAGCACCAGACTAACATCAGAGCTACACGTTTAGCAAAACACTACTTTCTAAAGACAGTGTCCCATCAACACATTCAAAACAGAGGACACAGGATTGCACTGTGACAGTGTGTCAGCCCAGCACCACATCTCCAGTTCCTTCACAGTGAAGAGCAGCGTCCTTCTGACACCACAAAACTTAATGGAAATAGAGATTTAGCAGAAAACAAAGAATTTAATCACATTCCAAATGAAGTTTCTATGCTATTGATGGAGAAAATGGGGGCTCACCAGGAAGATGTTAGAAAAGGTCTCTCTTTACAACAAAAAGTTTGTGCTTTGCTTTTAAGAATGCACTAAGCTTCACTAATCCTGGACACACTCCTGTGGAGAAGCTCTCACTTATGGTTGCCCTGGGTAGAAATGAGGTGGTCTACATTAATTTGCACAGATGTGTGGCCATTAACCGAATTTATACAAGCCTAAATGTCAGGATACAGGGTGATGGGCACTCAGTGATTGTTATGTAAAAATGATTTATCAGAACAGCTCACAAAATGGTTTCTCAGTCTAAATGTTTTCCCACCTAAGTAATCTAAGTGATAGAAAAGCCAGAAAAATCATAGTAGTAAAAATTCTTTTAAGTTATATATGGTGTCTGTTAGCTCGTAAGGAATGAAAGGATCTATTCTGGTTTTTCCCTATTACGGCATTGCAGAGGACTGAAATCTGAACCATTGCTCTGCAACAGGGGTTTCCATGAGAAATATGCCCTAATCCACAGCCAGGAACCTCAGTGCCTCTGAGAAGCTGCAGTTTAAGTCTACGTTAGGGAAAGCACTAAAGAAGCCTGTATTTAGATACAGATCTCAAAAATTGCCACTCTCCAGGTTTCTTCCCTGTTTCATACGATTATTTTTCCTTTGGGAAATTCCATTTATTAGTTCTCCACAATCACACAGATAACACGATAACAGTACATGAACACTAGAGGAACAAATGATGTGAGCTTTATTTCTTATCCCACCTGCATTTTTAATAATAAAATATTAAAAAAAAGTATTAGTGGTCATCAATTTTTATATTTTAAATGGCAAAGATTAGCAGAAAAAGCATTCGATAAGTGCTTCTGATTGAAAATAGTTTAAAAAAAGCCAAACCCTAGTCTTGTCCTATTACCACAGAGTGGTTGTCAAATATTTAATGAGCTCTCCATGCCTTCTGGATGCAGAGCAGGAGGATTATATCGTATAGATGTTAAGCTTTTTGCTTCTGTTGATTTGGAAAACCTAAATATCAGACAGTGGCATATGCTACTCTTCATAAATGTGCTTCCCCTCCATTTGAGAAACAGCCACAGTTATTTTCCCCTCACATACCGTGTCGCATCCTGATTAATCTATTGTGAAATGTTTTGCAACACAGAGCAATTGCTCTATTTTAATATATGCATTTAAGAAAATGGCTTAACGTTGCCAAGAGCAACTCTCTGTGTCTGAAACTTGCAAATCCAGCCTTAAAAACACTGGAAATAAAATTAAATTCATCTGTTCTTTGCCTTTGTGCAGTTTACCCAGTGCAGAAATGTTATATGCAAAATTGCTGGAGAAGTTGCATTCATGGCAGTCCAAAATCTGGGTAGGAAATAGTACGGCTGGGTTTCAAACATGGATGGAGGTGTTTGATATCTGCGCAAGAGAGCTGTGGTGCACACGCTTCTCCAGGGACATTCTGGTGCTGAAAAGGAATTAGAAAAATCCCTTCTAAATTTTCCCATGGCATGAACAGTGAAAAGTTTAGATGCATGATCACCGCAAGGCCAGGCAGCAAGTGGATGAGGAGAGAAATGATGGGCATCTTCACTTCGTGCTACAGCCAGGAGGTGCCACCCACAGCAAAGGACAAGCGGGGCAGCTTTCTGCCAGCAACATATTGGTGTGTCACCTTCAATCAGACATTAAGCAGGCAGCAGTTTAGGGGAAGAAAATGTTACATGTAGATCTAAAAAGTAAATAAACCTTCAGGCTCACAGTCCAGAGGCCAATAACCGTGTCCTGGGCTGCATCACCAGCGGAGTGGCCAGCAGGTCAAGGGAGGGGATTCTGCCCCTCTGCTCCGCTCTCCTGAGACCCCACCTGTGTCCAGTTCTGAGGTCCCCAGCACAAGAAGCACACGGACCTACTGGAGTGAGTCCAGAGGAAGTGTTCAAGGTCAGGTTGGATGAGGTTTTGAGCAACCTGGTCTAGTGGAAGGTGTCCCTGCTGCTGGCAGGGGGGGTTGGAACTGGATGATCTGTACCGTCCCTTCCAACCCAAACCATTCTATGATTCTATGAAACAAAAAGTGGAGTCAGCTATACACTTGTATCTGTATAGTGATGGAATTACAGAGTGAAAAAACATAGGAGAAATCTCTCTCCAAATCTAGAATCATATTTGGACTATTAGCTGCAATATATGTATGCATATATCTATATATATAGATAGATATATATATATATCTGCAATACAAAGCACTCTCTTCCATTTGTCCATGTAGAGAAGAGGTCTAAAACCATCCTACAGGTTGGAGGCTGAGCTCAAATGGAAACCACATATTTTGAGGCTTAGTCTGGATTTCACAGTGTAAAAAATCGAAAGTAAAAGCAATATTCCAGTATTTTTCTCAAAGACAGTCTTGGAAGTCTTATTACAATGGAAGAGAGCAGGATGTAAAGTATAATGAGAAATATCATAAAGCAATAAAACAAATCAGATGAACCAAATCCAACATGCAATTGTTACTAAGAAATCAAGATACTATTCAACATCTATATTGTACATCATTACTTAACGTTACTTAATGTGACAGCTGTTAGTGACATGGCCACTGTAATCTTTTCTGGATCGATTCATAATCATGGTTCTTATAGCACTTAGGAAAATTAAACTCATTAATTAAATAACTAAGTGGTCAAATTAGCATTCAGAGGGGTTTTTTTTAAATTTACAGAAATGCATAGAAATTTATTGTCGGGCATTGGTCTTGAGATCAAAGCAGTTCAATCTTTCCCCCCCTGAATTCACCCAGAGCTTTTTAACCTCTTGAAAAAACTATTTGAAAAGTTAATTCTTGGTTCTAGCTTTTAAAGTCTGGCCAGCATTAACTTTACACAGGCCAATGTAAAAGCCAGAAAAATTTTATCCAAAATTTAGAAATGTTTATGTGGTGAAACTACCTGCAAGTTACAAGCAAGAGCCAACGCCAGTAAAATGTGGTCTGCACTGATGCTCACTTGAATGTTTGCCATCATTGCTGCAATTGTCCCTATTGTCATTCAAGTGATGGAAGATGCACAGCACATCTCTTAATTTCATAGAATATGTTATCTAACTGATGAACTTACAGATAAACCAAAGATTTTTGAGCAGAACTGCGATGAATCAGTAGAGATCCCTTCTCAGTCTGCTCAAAGTCTACACCTAGAGTGATAACTGTGCCTGTTGCTCTTAAAAATGTGCTTCTAATTGGGTTTTCCTGGAAATGTATCCTTGTCTGCACTACAGGACACAGATTCTCCTTCATGTTTGTCAAGCAAGGTGACAGGCTGGGGCATGTGGTGAATGATGCACTCTGTAATTTATTCTGGCAGGAGAAATGCCTACGAAGCCCGTGCAAAGTTTAAGTATAAGCACATCCAAGTCTTTTAAAAATAGAACGGTAGCAGGCAAGCAGCAGCTTTCCATGGCATGTTTGTACAACTTGAAGTGAATATGAGTGGAGGCTGATCTGTGACAGAGTTCAACAAGCAGGAGGCTGAAATAATAATTTTCTTATCCCAGGGTCACCAGAGCATCTCCCCAGGCTCCTATACCAGTGGGGGAGTTGCTGATTTGGCTCTGACAGTTGTTACCTTTGATGTTTGGCAACACTTTTCTGTTGGCTCTCTCTGAGATGGTGTCTTTTCTTTTTAGCTGAGACAGAGCTGGTTTCTTTTTAGCAGCTAGAATAGTGCTGCATTTTGGTTTCAGCTGGGATTTGTTAGGAGAGAAATACTGAGAACATCCCCATGTTGGCATTTTTGTCCCTGGAAGTTGAAGGACTTTGTGTTCTGTCCGTCTACAAGCGCAAGATATAAGGGAGCAAGGAATATTGAAATGAATGAGCTCCAAGGGCATTTGGCTCTGCCAAGGGGCTGTTCCATCTCCTGTCCCCCATGGGCAGGAGATTCATGAGGGGCTCTTCCTCTCTTGCTCGGGTTCTGGCTCTCCTGGGATTGCGGTTTCGGGTCGGATTTGTCGCTCCTCCGGGATCGTTATCTGGGAACGGGCTGGGCTTGGTCGGCAGGTGATGAGCAATGGCACTGGGTATCACTCATTTACATATTTTATTACTATGACTATTATCATTATCCTTAATATTTTTAATATCATTCTTATTTTATTTCAATGATTAAATTGTTCTTATCTCACCCTATGAGTTCCCTTACCCTGGACCCCCAATCCTCTCCCCTATTCCCTAGGTGGAGGTGGGGAGTGAGCGAGCGGCTGTGTTGGCTGCAGCCAAGTGAAACCACCACAGATGGCAAAGGCAGACAGGTTCACTCTGGTAATGAGTCTGGACTGGGTTGGTTTTCTCCTGACAAACCATCTTGAATGTACAAAATCCATAAAGCTAACATATTGCATGTGCACTTTTGGAAACCTCATAGTAAATGAAATGATCACCAGGTTTTAATGACAGAGTCTCCTTCAATCCTCTGATGAAATACAACAAATAGACTTTCAGATGAGAAAATATTCTTCTTGGTGTACGTTTTACCACCATTACCTCTGCAATGTACACCAGGCAGTGACAACATTAGCATATTTAGCAAGGTAATGTTAATTTTAGTTTCTACAAACACTTACTTCCAGCCACAGTATGCCAGGAGGCTCCATTAACAGTGCCATCCTCCTTTTGGAAATCCTCCGTGTGACACGCTCTCCTTCTTGCATCTGTCATCAGCCGGTGCGTAGAGGCGTAGGAATACGCAAGCCAGCGAAAGACGTGATCGTCTGGGGTAGGTGTGTAATCCTGGGTTTTCCACATTGATCGCACCATATCATAAGGGTACGCCACCACCAGCTCTCCTCCCTGCAAGTTGCCACCCAACACAAAGGGAATTTTTTCCATCCATGCTATTATTGCCCGTGTCTCAACTGCCACCTGGGAGAAAAAGCAACAGCAGTTTTGTTTTGACCTGTTGTGGTGGTTTCTAAAAAAAATCCCTAAAAACCAGGACACCTGTGAAATTTGATGGTCTTGTTTCAAAGGTAGATGAGATGCACTGTAAGTTTCTTAGCATGGAGTGAGTAGCCAGCACAAGAGATATGGACAAGGAGAAGGGCTTCTTTAAATTAAGATGCTTGCCAGTCATTCTTGAAAACCTAACTAACATAATAAAATAACTAAAACATTCAATAACAATAAAAACTAACATAACATTCATGTTCATAATTTATGCAGCAGGAACATCTATGTAGAGTGAGGCCAAAAGCAGCAACTGACCAAGATGTCAGACCATGACGCTGCTCGCCCTTATTATGGGCTGAAATGAGTTTTTGAATTAAGGGATTTTAAACACAGAAATGTTTCTAAAACTCACCCAACTGCCACAGTTAAGAGCCTTCCCCTCAAACTGGGGAAATCTCAGCCACTATAAATAGTTGCCGTTATATTTAAATGGCCATGCAAAAATAAATTAGATTTTTGGTGCTACAATCCGACCAATGACTTTAGTATAAGCCACTGCATTGGTTTTGCATATGCCTCAGCATTTCCTGTGTTATTTCAAATAAGAATATATTTAAAATAAGAACAAATAGGAAAAACCCAGGAGAAATCTGTATGGTGACTGAGTTTGCAAAGAGGTCATCTTCTCCACAAAACCAAGGAGAAGTTTATTCACAGGACTGAGCCCTGCAGTGGGTTTCTCTTTGTCTACCTGTTGCTCCCTAAAAGTTGGATATAAAAAAGTCGGGCAATAGCCCAGGGAAAAGAGGATCCTCCAGGAAGCACTTTCCTTCCCAAGGGCTACCTCTAAATAATGGGGGGAAAAGGTACTTTTGTGGTGCATTTTTATTTCCAATGACTAATAGGAAAGCCTAGGCAAGTAACTTAGATCAGATATGTAACTTCACCTACAAGTTACTAATTTCCTGAGAAAGGCTGTAAAGCTCACTCTGCCCCAGTCTTTGTGTTCCCCTCTCAATGGTCTTACTCACGGTGGCATTTTCAGACAGGTACCAGTCAGGGATTGGGATGTAATGGTTTGGAACTTTTCTTTTACTCTTCTTCTGATCTTCAGAGTCCCAGAGCAAAGAGTTTAAATCAGGGAAATTATTGTTGATGTCAATACCGTCCTGAGTCCATCGTCCTAAAGACCAACCCCCTAATTCTGAACCCTTAGATTAAAAAAGAAAAAAAGAAGAAAAAGGGTAAATGTTCATTCAGAATATGACAACATGTGAGTCTTCAGCAAAGTTTCTGGGGATGTGCCAGAGATAATTCTCTACAGAGAAATGGAAGGATGAATTATTTAATTAACTGAAATAAACAACTGTTTTTTTCTTTTTTTTTTCATTTTGAATTAAACCTTGAAAGAGGTGAAGTAGAACCCATGAAACATTACTTGGGGTTAGCCAAAATGTTCTAGTTCTTTTTCAAGGTTTGTATTTAAGACTGGTTTTCCCCAGGGTTGCAACAGGGATGGTATATACTCCCTTCAGTGGCTGTGAGTGCAACTTTTGTATTCCGGTCTTCTACTGACTGTCCTCGAAGATTTTCCAGTGCATCTGACCAGCCCCTGCAATTTTTCCTCCTGGTGTCTATCTTCTTCCAGACTGAATTTTTACAATGCCCAACACATTGTGCTTTCCTTAAAGACACACTATTAAATTTCAGCTGTGGAGGAATGTAAATTTTCATGTGCTTAGCTTGGTTTCTCATGAGAAACAGACTGCATGAATTTTCCATTTTCCATAACGGTGTTCCCACTGATCTATAGACATCAGTATGGTTTGTTCTGGCAGTCTTTGCGACCCTCCTTTCCATACACATCTTCCTTTTAACCATTAAATACTGTTTCTTTCAGCTTTTTTTCTGAGAAAGATGTTTCAGTGGTTTATCTTTGCTTTGATGTGTTTATTTTTTAATTTGCTTTGATTGCTTGTAAAACATGATCCTCAGAATAAAATAATGACAATAGGAACATGTTCCATTCATCTAATAGAAGTAAAATAATTCCTTGATAGGTTCATAATTCTATTACCGCTTTATATGCCTTGTCATATCCATCTGGGTTGACTGAGGGCAGGAGGTGGATTCTGGTATCCTCAATGAGATGTACAATGCGCGGGTTTCCAGCCAGATATTCCTGACACATGAACTGCATTAACAAAAGGATTAGCTCACGTCCAAGCACTTCATTCCCATGAGCTCCTGCAATGTACCGAAATTCTGGTTCACCTGTTGAAAACACATGGGGCAGAAGTGTGGTCAGAGCAGCAAATCAAATATCTAACCAAGTATTATTGACGTCAATCAGCAACATTTCACTTAAGAAGAGTTGGAGAAGTGCCTTAACTGAACAAATGATGGGTGAAAATGTAACTCTACAGAAATAAATAATTATTTTCTGTTGATATTTTAGAAGAACAGGCTGATGTGTCAGTGACTGCTAAAGCCACCGTGTAAAACCTCCAAAACCCATTTTCCATTAAACGGATTTTTAATTATACTCAAAATTTCAGTGTGTTACAGGTAGATTTTAGAAGTTCTGATAGTCTAAAAATAACATGAAAAATATATTGCTGGTAGCTCATTGGGACAGATGTTAAGGTTCTTAAAAGATAACGGTCAGTTACTGTACACATTGGTCTCTGACTTCACACACTTTACTAAGCAAAAAACCGGTTCACATATATTTTTCAAGGTTATAGTGAATGCCACAATACTTGTACTCAATTACAAAATACTTCAGAGATTATTAGAAATAGTGCCAGCTATTAAAAAAGCCCCATAATTTAGTTGTCCTATCTATGAATAGCACTTGCAAACATTGACAGGACAGATTCAAACTGGTCAAGCTATGGCTTGTGGCTGGATCCACCCACCCAGTTTGTCTGCCCATGATACACTCCTTGCATGTTTTCTGCAGGACTCTCAAAAATAGGTAATTGGATAAAGCAGATTAGATTAATTATTCTGGTGTTAACATCTGAGATTCAGAGACTGCAGTCTAATATCAGCTCCAAGTCTACTAAGATACTACATCTGTGGTGCTCCATCCTTTATGGCAAAGTAGAGAGATGTCTTAGGACCATGTCATAGAATTCTTCCTTGGGTGGGATGAACACATATGGGGGTATTTATGGACATGGCAAAGCACAAGACACCTTTATTCCAACAGCTGCCCCGGGCACTATCATAGTGAGATCTTTATTTTTCTCCACAGAAGGACCAAAGACTGAATGATTTTCTATTCTGAAGAGCTATATCACCACAGGAAATTGTACCCCAACACTCACCAGTGAAAGATGATTTGGGAGATTTGACCTGTCCTTGCTCACAATACCTTCACCCCGCAAAAAAGGGTAAATTTCTATCCAAAGCTAAATAAATCTCCACAACTAAACTCCATTCCCCAGTACTAAGATTCACTTTTGTTTTGTTATTGTAAAGAATAAAACTCATTATCATTAAATGATTTGATCCCACATTCAAAATGCCTTTTATTTGTGCTCACCCTCCTCTTCCCAATTTAGAAATACAGTGGTGAATTCCTCCTACATACATTTGAAATCTTTGCTGCCATGAATACAATTCCATCAGGGGTAATTACTGCAGATACAGAGAATGAGGAGAAAAAAAAGACAAATCCCAACACCCTTCAACAGATTTAGTTAGACTAAATCCTAACCAACTTCGTGTTCTCCTGGGTTGTCAGAAATCTCGACAGCATACAGCTTTAGTCCTTGGTTGCTTTTTCCAATATTGTAAATTCTTGTGATATTTGGGCACATTTTATTCACAGTTTTCATCAACTGCCAATAAAAAAAAAAAAAAAGACATATAGTTAGAAAATGCAGCATCAAAATAGATCTATTAATTATTTCATTCCAAATTGGCTGTGGCAAAACCTCTTCATTTCCTTTTCTGATTAGTTGTAAAAGCTTTATGTTTAGTTCATGAATTTATGGCTCTGCTATCACACAACATAATGCTTGTTCAGTGGGAACAAGCTGAGTACTGTCTGCTGAAACAACACAGCATAGGTGAGGTTCAAGATCTTTCCCACGTTAGATATATTTGTAATATTGTCACAAAATTAAAGACGTGGGGGGGAAGTCCAGTAGGAATACAACCAGTAAAAACATACTAATAACCTATCGAAAGGTAGTGAAACACATTTTTAAAACATTATGCAAAGGAGAAAAATTAACCACTTTAACAGTTCTTTCTACACGCTCTGTGTTTTACTACAACAAAGTGACTTCAGATGACCCGTGGTCTTAGTGGGACGGCAATGTATGTATGTTACAGGCTGCCACAGACACACTCTGCTCAGTAAATGAGATTTCTCTCTCTTTTGCCCTATGCAGCAGCAACTTAATTCAAAACAAATGGAGAGACGAGCATATAATTCATTTAAACACAATTTTCCCAGTTAATTTTGATTACACCTGCCTCCGCTGAGGTAGAAACCAAGCTCACCCCTCTTTGTACTACAACATGAAATATCATATGGGAGAATCATTAGTTAAGGTAGTGTTGATGTGGCCAAAATAATGAAATAGGTATAATCTGGATGACTCCATAAAAACAGCAGGATATACTCCGTCAGTAAATAGATATTCTTAGATATTAGGAAGAAGTTCTTCACTGTGAGGGTGGTCAGACACTGGAACAGGTTGCCCAAGGAAGCTGTAGATGCCCCCTCCCTGGAAGTGTTGAAGGCCAGGTTGGATGAGGCTTTGAGCAACCTGGTCTAGTGGAAGGTGTCCCTGCTGATGGCAGGGGGTTTGGAACTGGATGAGCTTTAAGGTCCCTTCCAACCCAAACCATTCTATGATTCTATGAAATCACAGGTTGCCCAGAATTTGTTTAATCAGCAAATAATAGAATTAATAATGGAAATGCCAACAGCCTGTCTCAAGACATTCTTCTCATCAAAATCTATTCTCTTCATTGTTTCTGTAGATACTTCATGATACAGTCAAAATATAATCGAATAGCTTTACTGCTTACTAAAGTGCACAGGGAAGGTCATGGTTAAGGGTATAGTTCTGTTTAAAACAGTTACACAGGTGCCATCCAGATAAGGATACATGGAGTCTAAATTGTTCCACAATCAAACACTTTACAGTAGCATTTCAAGTGAATGAAAAAATTTACAAACAAGACTGAAAATTTTTTGTGTTAATAATAAGTTATGGCAAATAGCTTTAAATTACAGGAATTTATGTCTCAATTTTTTTTTCATTGAATGGTATTAAGGAAAAAAATAAAGACTTTACTGTAAATTGGAACCCCAGGGACTATTAATTAGACAATCTTTTCATAAACAAGGATGCATACATTATTGAAGAAATATTGTAGCATAACAAAACTCATTGCTCACACAGTGTTAATTTAGAAACAATATTGGATGATCACAAGGCTGATGATTTAAAAGATGCAATAATTAGATGTGTCCGATTCCCATGCCACCATTTAGCAAAACTAAGTAGAAACACAATTCACATTGGGAAGATCATCATTAAAATTCCTCTCATAAAAAGCTTCACTTCTCTTTATAATCATGTTGCAAAGAGACGAAAAAGATGCTATTTTTGTACGTTTGTTCATCTCACACGTTGGTTTTATACATATGAGAAACAATTTCTTTTGCAAATCTAAACTCAACACTTGTCTGAAAAATAGTCAGTTATGCTTATTCAGTGTATTATTTACTTTCATATCTACTTTTTTTCTTTTTTCACCACTGTCATCATCATCATCATCAATGTGCTGGTATTATGGGTAGCCAGTTATTTCCATGAAACTCTTTTTAAGGTTCTGGGCATACATAAGTGGGTGTATAATTTGTTTTTCCAGTTGAAACACAGAAGTGAAGCCAGAGGACATTGGTTTATATTTTCTAGTCTTTAGTTTAACAACTCAAGTCCCAGGTTTTTGAGATAAACTGCTTTAAATCTTCATGGTCAAGAGCTATCACATCTGAACACACTCATAGTGAACCAAAAACTATCAATGGATATGAAGCTATGGACTTCTTGCTAGAGCTTCACACACCAAAACCTAACCAAGGTCTATTGTGAGGGGATTATTAATTTATGTCCTACTGACAACAGGATGAAATAGATTATTATTGGATCAGACACAGTATTTTTCTCCAATAGAGAGAAATATTATTTTTTTCACTCTGCCAATGAGTACAGATATTTCATTAAAAGGTCTATTCTAGCAGGCTAAATCACACTTTCTGTAATGTATAAATAATGTTTCTGGCTCAGCTCTGTGTTTGCTGATTCCTCTCTTTACACCCTCCTCAAACTCCAGGAAAGCCCCTCCTGGCTGATGCATTTTTGCATCTATGCAGCTCCCTAAGATATGAAATAGGGAATATGACCCTGTTCTCATAGGGGTGTCTCTGAAATCAGGCTGCAGAGCAGAAGCTTTCCTAACTACAGCAGGCACATAATAGCCAGACCACCAATTTAGGAAAACAGTTAAAAGTACATTAAAAGTTCATTACTAGTGAGAAAAATGCCTAGAACCAAATTCAAAGTATATTACAATGAGTGGAAATATTTCTATTGGCCTCAGTAAACTCCCTACCACCTCTTTAATTGCAAGCATGTGATTACTTTCTGAGTCAAACAAAGAATTTTTCTTGAATTAGGGCCACTGTAGTAGACTTCACTGTAGCTCTTTTATAACAGTATAGATATAGTAATGTAATTAAATGTTTATATATAAATACAGTACTGAAAATGAACATATTTCATATTTTCCCATACCCGTTTCCTACAAACGGTACAATAGGTCACCTAAAATGTCACAGCATTTTCTTTACATTTTGTACAAACTGTCAAAGACAATTGATGATAACAGTCAGTCAGGGCTTTATTAACAACCAGCAGGACTGCAAAACGTATTCACAGTCACGTTCACTAACAGTTCCTATTTGACAGTTCCTATTTGTTTGTCACTACCAATTATTTACCCTATTAATGTCCTGGTCTGCATGTAGTCTTTGAAGAAGACCTACAAAACTGGTCTCTGTTGGTCCAATTCCTCCATTTTGCAGAAAAGGTGTATTAAACGTAGGTCTAAGTGCCACCTACACTTAGAGAAGGCAAAAGGGTTCTCAATCAGCACCTTTCACGTTAGGGCTATTCATTATCATCTGTGGAGATCTCCATATTTCTTGTGCTGCTGCGGGTCAAACCAGAAACTATCTCCACCTTGAACATGGAGACCATCAGATGGAGACTGTCAACCTGGCGTTGCATGCAACCTAGGATGTTTGCTGAGTATCACTCTAGTCTTCTACATTTAGCTGTTTCACCCTCAAATAAACCTGTTCAATTGGTAACCTACACAGTGCTCTTCAATGTTCTGTATTATCACGACATCACGTCCATAAACGCAGCTGACCTTGAAGAGCAACACAAGACTTCAGGGTTGTTTGGTGTCTGGCTTGTCCAAAGACATGAATCACAACAAGTTAAATGTATTTCAAAATTAACACTCCTATTTCCTAAGAAAGATATGATCTAGGTTTATTATTTCAGAGACAAGGTTGTAATCAAGTATCCATTTCAGTCTGTTTCTGGAGCTATCTATCAACCATTTTAACAGCTGCCTATACAGTATGAATACATCATGTAAATATTTTGGGCTGTAAGACAATCCTGACTTCTGCATACAAGATACAGTGATTGTTCCCATTGACTGAAAGAACATTGAATGTTCTTTCAAGAGAAAAAATTGGTACTATAAATTTAATCTTTCTCATCAGAGAGTTCTATTAAAATAATCTGACACTAAGAAAATCCCTTCCTCTCACAAATACTTGACATATTGTAATGTAATGCTTGCAAAACATATCCCAGGCAACACCCTCTCCTCCTCCTTCTTCAGTGTTTATGAGAAATAACCTCAGGAACGGCATTTTTCTAAGATGGTGAGCAGTGAAGTAGCTAACAAAACTGACAATAATACACAGTATTTATTTTTTAAAAAATTAAGTTGACTCTGGAAATTGACAGAGATTGTTCCATTTTACACTCACAAAAGAAATTATGAGGTTCTAAGAATAGTTTTGGGGATATAAGACTTATTGCAACCCAACACACAATCTTCTGCCTACCAGCAGGAGAATCCAATTAGAATCCGATGAGCCCTACATAAATTAACTATTTTGACACAGATAAAATCAGAAATTGAGAGAGCACAGTCAAAGACAGCTCACTGCCACAGTTGCAAATATTCTACTTACATGAAAAGTGGAAAAAACATTCTGTTTTAAAGCTGCATTTTTCCCCAAAGATATTTCTAACCTGACCAACCTGCCTTTCTGCAATGAGAATCTAAAATACACTTTATTTTATTGTTCTTGACAGTAATTATGCCAATTGAGTTTCTACTTGTCTAATCTTTGTGCTAAGAAATATAGGCCACGAAATCTTTACCGAAATAAACGTGTGACTCAGTACACAATTGCTCAATAAAAATGAATGGTGATTCATGCGGTATAAATACACTGAAAATTCAGCACACAGCAAACGATTCGCACACTTCATGTCCAAACATATTATCTTTATAGCTGAAGAGAAAGCAGGCAGAAATATTTCTTCAGGACAACCCACACCTATGCCTGTGGTGATATGAAGATTAAAAAATGATAATAAAAACAACAAGGTTGCTTATTAGTAGAATTTTAAATCTATCAGCCTTGTTAATCTTGTTACTTTAATAATTAAACATTAAATAGTTAATAATTAAAATTACACTAGAGGATTTCTTTTTTCTACTTTTTTTTTTTGTGAGTTTTTGCTGATTTTCACAACTGTGAATACAGAATTGGATTCTGTATAGTTTATTCTGATTATCCAAACCCACTGAAATACAGGAGAATTCTGATGGCCAAGTCAAGGTCAAATCTGAAAGCAGAAACCACTGTAACGTTCACCACTCAAATATACATGGAAGGAAAAAGATGACACCTTATGAGTAAATCCTACCTCTGTCATGCAGTGTCACTTTAAGACTTTGGGATTTTAATAGATTGCTGCTTTTAATAGATTAAAATGGGAAAAAAAAATACATTGCAAACACCATTTAATTACATTTTTAACAAGTAAGATTCAGATTCCATAAGAGCTCAAAAGCCTGTACCCATCTACCCTCTATCCAGGAGGTCACAGACCAGTCTCTTTGCCTACCTGCCTCATTTCCTTGTAGTTGTGATGCTTAAAGTCAAGATTATCTGTGGTTGTCATTTCATTTCTTCTGTGGTAGTAATTATTTGGGTCTGAGAAAAGAAATACAAGAATTTTCATGTGTTTATGAATGTCAGATATAAAGATGCTTAGCCATAATGTATGCATGGGACATGAAAATCTGAATTTGACTGTGATATATGTATTTTAAGAAGATTTTCAAAAGTAAAAGTCTAAAAAATAAATTTGAAATATTTTTAACTACTGCACAAATCAGCTCTTGTATATCCAAAGAGAAGCATGGAGGCAGCAGGCATCAGCTTGCTCAACAGCTACTCTGCACAAACAACTAAACCTCAAGAGAAAAATGGAAGAGCATCCTTAGGCTACAGAGGAGGGCAAAAGACACTGGAAAATGATGAGTCAGCTACAAGCTAAAAGAGTGGAAAAAAGAAAAATCACATTCAGTGGAAAAAGCCCAGTAAATGTTTTGTGTCTACTTGATTAATTTCCTGTTACAAGAAATTAACTTTTCGTTTTCTTGATGAGTATTTTCAGAGTCTAGGCACTGCTTGCAAAATACAGAAAGGATCTAGTGTGCACATTAAACATTCCTGATTATTTTCCTAAACAATTTTTGAGGAAGTCGGAGGTCTTTATTACTTTAAAATTAGTATATCAGTGTCTATATGGATATCATTTATAGTGTACGTGTTTTTGACGTATCAAAGAAGAATATGTGGATAGAATAAAAAACTCTATTTCCTTGTCTTCCCAGGGCATTCACCCAGAAAAAACCAAAACTGCTAGGGCTCAGGTTTGTATTTCCTGATACATATGCTCCTAAACCTAACCTATTATGATTTCTTTTGAGAGATAGGTAAGTCTATTTAGAAAACACTGGAGACCTTCCTTAATTTGCCATATCTGGAAGTTTGAGTAATTGTTTGTCAAACCAGTGATTGTCAGGCTGCTACGATAAATTGTTTCCCTTCACACAAACTCACCTTCATTTGGCCTAAAATTATTAGGAAAAAAAGCCAAATATCAAAGCCTAAATATCATCCTGTCTTATAGCAACACAGTCAAAAGGCACTGTTCTCTAGTGAAGAAAAAAGATTTTCTTAAACAGTATCACCTAAGAGTTTTAATTTTTTGGGGAGTAACAAAAGCATAATTGTTAGTAGGAAGAATATACAGGTACTACTATATTGCAACAACAAACACTTAATGAAATGATGGAAAACTCAAACACATAAAAAAACCTTATTAATTAACATTTTTTAAGCTTCATATTTCTGACATTAAAACCTCTAAATTGTCAAATTTGTTCTTGCCATTATTTTTTTTTTCCTTAAGTGGAAGGAAAGCAAACTGAACTATTTAAGTTATTTATCAAATGAAACATGTTCTATTAAGCTTCACTGTAACATTACCCATGTTCTCTACCACTTATTTAGTCTTCACTCACATACTTGTCTCAACATCCATTCCCTAATTACAGCAGTAATACTGGAAGCTCAGCTGAACACTGCTCTACAAATATGACTGAAAAATGTCAACAAAAATCTGGTTGTTCAATGCACACTGTCCATTCCAGTGAGAACTTATTCTATAACAAGGCCACCTCAAAATGGATTTGAATTAAAGCCTAATCAGGTGAGGGAACAGGACTTCTTTGCTTATTTAAAAAAAAAAAAAAAAAAAAAAAAAAAGAAGAAGAATCAAGATTGATTTTCGTGTGATCCATCTGCATTTTTAGGTCTTTTTTCCAACCTAACTGCAGGCTAAATTGGTGCAACACTGACAGCAATGATGCTGCAGCAATCCTGCAGATGACCCTTGAGTGCCAAACCCTTAATGGTCAACCTCTGTTAATTTCTAGAAATTATTCATTAATATATTGATGAGTGAGAAATCATTTAAAAAAATACTTCTTCTAGAAAGAGACAATGTGTTTAATGCCACACAGAATATCTCCACCATTGTAAAATACCCCTCTGTTGTAAAAATATAAAAATAAACATCATAAAACTGCCAGGATGTTGAAGACTTTCTCGTCCGCCATAAGCCAAAATACACAGCAACCGACATTTTTTCATAATACTTTAATCCCATTCCTTTTAAAATCTGGCACTTTTTCCATATATCAAACATTAATATCATGGGAATGACTATGAATGCTGCAGAGTTGGTGGAAATTTAACAAAACGGTACAGTGAGAACTACTGTATCTTTGGTCCTTCCTCAAAAACAGTGCACAATTTGACAGCTCCCAAGAGAATTAACACTCATATTTTGCCAGGCTCTGCTGTGAGTCTGCTCAGATCACTGGATTTCTG
>NW_010323804.1:0-32812 GCF_000700745.2 Antrostomus carolinensis | reverse complement strand
GCAGGAATACAGATTAGAAAATTAAAAGCTAAAATGTAGAAAGGCGTACAAGTCTTGCACATAGCTGGTTAGGTCCACTTTGGCAAAAAATATTTTCTTTAATAAAAAGGAAAATAAGAGACTAAGAAACTCAAACCTCAGAAGAATTAGAATTGAAATACACTCTTTTATTCATGGCAGTACCTCAGACAGTCTCTCTTTCTCCCATGGAGAAAAGATCCTGCAAAAGTGTGACACTCCCATTTATACAGAAGAAAATATCAGGTTTTTTTCTACCACCAAACTATCTTTACATTATCAGTAGAGTTAATTAAGTTTACAGGTAAAGATAGCTTGTTACCTTCATACTTCTGTTCTTTGTAATGCTGGACAAGTGACAAGGAAACTAAAATACCCAACTACTTTCCAGCGTGCTAAGGACTGCCCATGAAAAGTACCCAAGAGGAGTGATTGCTGAGCAGTTTGACATATAGAAGGGTTTTTCTGCTTTACTGGGGCCAGCAGGACCAGGGAAGTCATCCTTCCCCTCTACTCAGCCTTGGTGAGGCTGCACCTGGAATACTATATCCAGTTTTGGGCCCCTCACTCCAAGAAGGACATGGAGGTGCTGGAGTGTGTCCAACATTTGAGCTTTCTAATGATTTCCTACAGTTTGATTCCAATAATAATGGTAATTCTGAGGATGGTTAATAGTTCTTCAGAATAGTATACTCTTAATTTTACAAATAAAATAAGAAAGAAAACCTTTTAATAACACACATAGCATTGTTGGGGGATGTTGGGGGATGGAGAAAACAATACATTGGCTATTCCCAGAAGAATTATTGAATTGGGTCTCATTTTTATTCAGTCTTTGCTCAGGCAAACTCCCAAAAAAGTTTTAAATTGCCCAAGATGAAATTTCAGCTTTGTAATGATAAAAGCAGAACACAAGGACAGACTGTCACTACACAAAAATTTACTCTCACAAGTAGTTCACTGAATTTAGTACTGTTGTATACACAGTCACTGATAACCAAAGATAATTGCAGAAAGTCACAGTTTTATACAAAATGAGCTCACTCCTTGACTTAACCAGGAAGACTGGCAAGAAGAAACAAGCAATGAAAATAGGACGGAATGATGCATCCACTGCAAAACACCTTACTCTATTACAGAGTAGTTCATCTTTTATTTCGGGTTGAAAGAGATGGCATAATCATGATACCAACGATAATTTTCTATATAAGAAATTATTAAAAATTAAATTTCATCACAAATTTATTCCATTCAAATAACTGCCTATTGCCTTGAATACTCTACAGCATAAATAAATGCATGAAGAGCTCAGCTAATTTTCTCTCTCCTGTCTCTGGGTACTTTTGATCATATGCAGTTTCTTTTTGATTTTCCTTAGGTTTGAGATACAACAGGCAAGGAAAGTACATCCATCCCTCTGAGGCAACTGCGAAAGACTGTGTGTGTCAGGATACATCTATGTAAACACCAACAGTTTGGGAAACTGGAGAGGGAACTAAATGCCAGTGCTTTTGTCCTCTTTTTCCCCAGCGAGAAATGGTAGCACTCATCCCCTGCTATAGGTGGGATTTTCTGGCATCTTTCCACTGCAGCTAAATGTTTTTCCCTTGGTGAAACAGCAAATCACTTCTGTTGCCTGAAAGACGGTACTGACACAGTTGGATAAAAAAGCTTTTTTTTTTTGTAGAGCTCCTCTAATAGTCTAGAAAAGGTTGTTTGTCAAAACTAGCCTATGATACACCAAAAAAAGTGTTATGAATAGTATAGGAGCATTTCACTGATAAATATTACAATCATCTTATATAATACTGATTAGATAATCAGTAACTTCTCTGTTCCAATTATCTAAATAGTGTTTTCTCACAATTTGTCCAATTTTTAGTGTGCCTAGCATATGGAGCAAATTTTATTAACAGAGCCCTACCCACAGGAATATGTTCTAGCTGTCTTTAGCCATTTTCATCACATTCTGCCAGTGTTAACAAGCTTTCCTACAATATTAGTATCTTATTCAGGTTTCCTCTTTATCTGGAATTCCTTTCTTACCTTCCCTTGTGAACCTATGTGATGGAAAGCTGATACACAATACAGACAAAAATTGCTTAATTTAGTCAGGGATTAACAAAGACAAACCAAAATATTAATAATTATAAGGGAGACGTTATCATTCTCTACAACTACTGAAAGGAAGTTGTAGCAAGACAGGGGTCGTACTCTCCTCTCAAGTAACAAGTGACAAGACAAGAGGAAATGGCCTCGAGTTGAGCCAGGGGAGGTTTACATTGGGTATCAGGAAAAATTTCTTCACCAAAAAAGTTGTCAAGCATTGGAATAGGCTGCCCAGGGAAATGGTGGAGTCATAATCTCTGGAGGTATTTAAAAGACCTGTAGATGTGATGTTTAGAGACATGGTTTAGTAGTGGACTTGGTAGTATTAGGTTTTTGGTTGGACTCCATGATCTTAAAAGGTCCTTTCCAACCTGAATGACTCTGATTCTGAATTTAGAAGACATGAAAAAAATTAACAGTCATGAAAAATTCCTTACTTCCCTTCCACATTCCTTTTTTCTTGGGGTATTTCCCTACTTTTTTCCCACCTGCCCATGCATTGCCACAAGAGGACATGGTGCATGGGAGCTCTAAAACATGACCAAACTGCTCCTGCTGACAACTTGATGTCTTGTATGTTCACACTCAGGGTGCAAATATAATTAAAAACACACGAGGTATTCAAGGAAACTGAGCATCACGTAACTTCTTTCATGGGCTTTTGTGCTTTGGAAAGCACAGAGATGTGTGAATTGACAGAGCTCCACCTCCTTATTTTGATGAATTTAGGAGACTTGCTCAGTTTTATGGAGGAAACTTCTGTCAGAAGAGAACCCTTGATTTCTAGGTGCATAGTCAATACAGGGTATTATTAGGGCAGCACTATCAAAGACGCTGGACCCATGGCCGAAGCAGTTGGTTATCTAACTTGGAATGAGCAAGGTGACACCAATAATGGGTGAAGAATTAATTTACAGGGAACTGCAAAAAATAAGTCATGTCCTACAGGAAGAAAACATGCATGGAAAAGCCTCTGCAACTTGAGGAACAGCTTTGTTTTGAGAGCCTTGCGTGTGATGAATAAAATGTACCAGAAGAAAGAAATGTCAGTTCTTTCTGAGCTAAAAAGACGGGTCAGCAGCTTATCAAAAGCTATTAGTTCTTTTAGTCCAATTACATTTCGAATAAACACACCCTATTCCCATTGTGTTTCTCAATGAATGATTCTGATATTTTCTTTCAGGAATAAACTGCATCAGCTACTGCAGGCAATTAACTCAATAAATGACTACCAGGAAGAAGCACTGATGCTGTTTCCATGCTAATCCAAGACCTTTTATTAATAAATCCACTTTAGATACCCCACAGTTGCATTTGAAGGGTTACCCTGATGCTGTCTGTGTATCCAGACATTTTTGTTTCTTTTTGCCTAATTCTACTCACTAAAGACAGGTATTATATCAAAAGCAAAGATATCCAAAGGAAATAACATTTCTCAGTCTTGGCACAGGTAGCCATGTCAATATCAACTGAGAAAGACTCTTACCTGGCAAAGGACACCCTAAGATTTCCAGTCTCATACAGATGCTACCTTCTTCAAACCAGGACCGGGGATTTATACGGATATAACGTGCAACCAGCGGCACCGGCAACATATTGAGAACTGGGATCTCTTTTTCACTGTTTCCTTCAAAAATCTATGTAGGCCAAACATATGGAAATGGCAAGATCAGTTCTTCAAAAAGTCTTTTAGCACTTTTGGTAATAGAAACAAATAAAGACACCTGATACAGCCCCAAGTTGGTGTTGGCTCAGGCATGAACTGCTCTTCAAAGAGCACAATCTCCCCATGCTCCTCAGAGGGTGGCAAAGGAGCTAGAGCTCCACACGCTCTCTCCAACAAAGGGCACCCCATGGGCATGACTTGCCCCCAGGGACCAGCAGACTGACACTAACCCATGCACAAACCATACAACAAGGAACATGTCTCATCACAGGCAAGACCACTGCTAGGATGGTAGCCACATCCATAGGCAAACACATGCAGATTTGTCACATAGGATGTTCTAGGTTCTTCTCTATATTATGCGATTTGCTAGGATGGTAGCCACATCCATAGGCAAACACAGATTTATCACATAGGATGTTCTAGGTTCTTCTCTGTATTATGCGATTTGTTCTTAAAATTAGTGGGACTACTGAGAGACATTGCCTTGTAGTCTTAAACTGACTAATTTGGGAAATTAAAACTGCACATGGACAGTCCTCACTTTCCCACCTCTGCTCATCTTCATAAAACTTCTGTTTCATGATACTCACCACATCTCCAGATTCATTTCTGACAGCAGTCCATGCATGGCTGTCATTGCTCACCAATACTCTGTAAGAGGTCACCCAGTTACTCCTTGAAAAAGATAAAGAGTATCTAAGTTATTTTTTTTTCATAACTTAGAATGACTGCAAATTGTTTAATAAAACTTGTAAGACTGCTAGCAATGGAAATCCCAGTTGACAGTCATGTCAACGCATGGCTGAAAAAGTGATATGCAAATTTAGATTCAACAGATAATTAAAAAAGCCTAGCACACAGAAGAAAAAAAAACCCAACAAGATAACATTCTCGGGTTCCAGGAAGTGAGGGATTACTGCTCTCCTTTCCTTTTGTACACAGATTTTGGGATAAATGTCTTACCTAGAACAGATGCATCCAGTGTTCAAAAAAATCTTACTGTTCAGCCACAGAACATTCATTACTTCTGCTGTTTTTATCAGAGAGGATGGAAAAAAAATAATAAATCCTCTAGGATGAAAAGTCCATGAATTTCAACCAGCAAAATTTCCATTTCTTCCAATACAAGAATGACTGGAGCCTGCAGTCATTCCTGTATTTATTAGCAATAGATAGGAACAAAGAGACTACGCTGTCTCTGCACAGCAGAGTCCAATTGATCACAGTACTAGTGTGTTGCTATGATATCTAGATCAATCTTCAGGAGGCTGATCTTTTTAGTGGCCTGATATCTGTTTTACAGCAAAATTCAGTTTAATCTAGAAAAGCTAAATCTTAATCCATACTTAAATCATGCTTTGTCTGTATTTAGCTAAAGAAAAGTAGGAGGAGAAATAAAATGCTGCTTCTTATGTTCTGAGAGGAGTTAAAGGTCTGTAGCTTTTACACTGTCTAGGCATTCCCCATGGAAATGTGTGTACAGCTACAGAGAAGGTAATGCCCTGACTCTCCTCTCATATTCGTTGGTCCAAAAGAGAAACAGTGGGGTTTTGGGTTTTTTTTCCCCCCCTCTAACATCTTCCTGGTTTCAACAGGCAGTGACTTGGAGGACAGTTGTGGCTTAGAGGTATTGGTATCTTTGTACCAATGTCAGTCCAGGATTATTAAATTCTATTTTCATGTATATAAACTGATTGTGTGTAGCAATCAGCCCTTTAGAGGAGTCATTCTTGAACATGGGTTCTTAGCTAAGCACACACTGGGAGTGAAACCTGGGTAAGGAAAGCTGTGGGACAAGAAAGAATAGGAGCAATTTGGGCAGTTATGGGAGAAGCAGCAGAGCATATAGATCAGATATAAGGGAGTATCTGGAAGGACAGATGTATTAAAGAAAAACTTCCTCTTATACTGCACCCATACAAATACAATTTGCTTTCCTTTTATTTCTTTTAAAGTCAACAAATAATATTAGCAAACTATCTGTGAACACACAGCTTGACTTCACTCTGCTTATGTTTAAAGGGACAACCTAGCTTTTGTATGCTCACTAAAAGAGAGTCAGACTTCTAGTGAAGACCAAAAAAGTGGTGGGGGGGGAACAAGAGCAAATTCATCAGTCACAAGATCAGCACAAGTTCACCCAGCTTCGTCTTGTACAAAATAGTGATCTTCAAATGCCTATGTCAATGCACGGCAGCAGAAAATTGATAACTTTAGATTTTAATCTGCTATTTCATTTGCTGAGTAACAGTGGTCCCACTTAAATAAAAGGTTTAAGTTGATGTTGAGACTTACAATGATGCACTAAAGCAAAGTTTAGGCAAGTGTTGAGCAGGATTTAGAAAAGCACTGTATATAGTTCACTAATACCCTCAAAAGTCAAAGATAATGTGATTTTGAAAAAATTACTACACAACCCAACTGTTTCACACATTAAACCAGCCCTTTGCAAGTCTTTCACCACCCCTCTTCTATGAATAGATTTTGCCATTTATGTTGTTTTAAATGGAAAAAATCTTGACTATTGTCAAGCAGGGTGTACTTTTTATTATTGTATTGAAAAGATGAATACATCAGCCACCTGTAATGCACACACTACTTAACATTTTTTTTAATAGGTTAGCAGCCTTCTGAAAATACTAACTGTCTACTAGTCAGTGGAAAAACCTCCTGGGTAGGGGATTTGACAGAGATCTGTTAAGTGCCATGTTGGCATCTCCAGTCTCAATGGCTGAAAAATGTTAGCAACAAAATAGACAGTGAATTCAGCACGCTATATAAGTTTCCGCTAACTTTTGTAAAGAACTTCACTTTCTTCCTTCAGCTTCTGCAATAACCTGGCAGTTGCACCACAAAATTTCACTGTGATCATAACTTGAAGGAAGACAAATTTACATCTAGCAAAGATGGATAATAAGAATTTTGGAAGTGACCAACATCAAAACTCCAGGAAGAGCAAAAATAACTTTTTCTGATTGAAAAAGAAACCAAGTTTGGGAGTAAAACTCAGGGGTTTCAATGGGGGTGGTGGTGTAAATATTCAGTGCACATAAAACTGTGGTGTGGGGGGTTTCGGTGTTTTTTTTGTTTTGTTGGGTTTTGGGGGGTGTTGGGGGGTTATATTCTTGACCATTTTTCAAAATCAGAGTAAATGTCCAAAAAAGGCAATGTTACAAACCAAAAAGACATCATTGCTTCTGAAGTATTACTGAAGTTTTTTTACTTCAACTGCACAAATAAAATTGAGGACAAACACAATACATACATATTCACTACTCTACACCTGAGAAAAAAATTGTTGAACAAAATATTGTAACTACATGAAAACAAGATAACAGTGGACATTCTGTATAACAGAATTTTGTAAGAAAATCTTGGCATCTATAGACAGTTTTTAAAAGAATTTTCTCATTTTATTGGCATATGAGAATTTTGTTGTTAAACTAATACTTCCAATCTAGACTTTTATTTACCAAATTTTAATTTTCTCACTCCCTACAGTTCCAAAGGTTCCAACTTCTCCCAAAAGAAAATTAATACTAATCAGCTTTACACATATTCCATCTTGAGTGAGAAAAAGTAACATGCTTTTCAGAGGCAGCCTGCCAATTAAAATACAAATGGGACTACATCCAGTTTTGTACATTTGCAGTATAGAAGGACTACAGAGGGTCATGGGATGAGATAAATCAGCATGATATATTAGGTCACACAGCACATGCTATTAACTGTGCTCGTCTGTAAGGAATAAACATCCACTTTGCATTTGTTGAGATGAAAAATAAAACAATCACAGGTGACCAGATTCTTCTCCCACTGGTCCTAAATGAAAAAATGCCTCTTTGGGTTTATTTTCTCCCTTTTTTCCAACCTCATAAGGAAAATGGCTTTTACCAATATTAAGAGGACTGCTGTAAATTCAGATTCCTCTCCAAAATGGCATTTTCTGCCTTGAAATCATTTTCCCCACAGTGGGGAAGGGGAACACCATGTACATTTATGTATTCAGAGAATCTGGAAAACTAGCAGAAGCTAATGCTCAGGGCTTCAAACCATGCAGCTGAGTGTCTATAAATCCCAGACATTTCTACAGATATAGACGAGCAGAGGAGCATTCACATACTAAATTTTCTCAAAAGCTGCAGATTTTCTACATGTGTGCAGCACAGGAGGTCTGATGCATGCAGGAAGCAGATGGATGTGTTGCACATGCTTGAATCAACAGCCAGGCTGTTTATAGCAAGCACAGTGCTTCCTGGGTTTGAAGAGTTTAATACATACATGATGCTCACGTTATTAATGGAGACACAAAAATCTAAAGCTTTCAGGGAAATCCATCAAACATAACAGCTAAAGCTAAAGCAAGAAGTATTGGGGAATGTCATCTGCTTTGTTTGTCACCTGATGACAGGAAGATCCATCTCATTGGGTCTTGCAGACATTAATTCCTGCATCACCTCACATCAAATCTTTTTGGGACCCATCAGCATTGAAAAATAAAGCTATCCAAGGAAAGCTGAAAGCTATAAAGCTTTACAGTACTTAGGATGTCCCTACCATTGTTTTAGTGGATCTCTTCTGAATTTACTCTATAAAATCTCCCTGGACCTACTATTGTATTCCTCAGATATTTGTTGGGTTTAGAGTCAAGGAGACATAATTCAGGGAAAGTCCTATGCTGGCATTCAGAAAAAAAGTGTGTTAATTATCAAGCTCTTTCTTGGCAGGAAGCTAGGCAATACAGAAGTGATTTCCTGACAGCACCTTCAAAAGTATTTGTGGTTACTTCTAGTTCATCATGCTCTAGCACAAAGTGTTCCTTACGTGACCACCTCACCAATTGCATCAACACTAGAAAAGGATCATGAGATACAGGTTTGACAGGAGATATTTGGATTCAGGTGCTTACCATTAATAATCCTTTTCAAAATTTATGCCAGTTCTATCTCTTCAAGGAGAAACCATTTCAAAAATCTCCGTATCAATTGCCAACATTAATCAATTCATTTCACAGAAAGTGAACACAAAAATTAAAACTTGATTCAAATTCACTTAACGTGCTGGATTTTGGAAATTATTATTAATTAGTCAGTTTTTGTCTGTAAAGAATAAGCTTTAGACGGGAAATGTAGTGGTTGGAAAAGACGTTTAAGACCATTGTGTCCAACCATAAACCCAACACTACCAATTCCACCCCTAAACCATGTCCTTAAGCATCTCGTCTACAAGTCTTTTAAATACCTCCAGGGAACGCGACTCCACCACCTCTCTGGGCATCATGTTCTAATGCTTGACGATCCCTTCGGTGAAGAAGTTTTTCCTCATATCCAATCTAAACCTCCCCTGGTGGAACCTGATGCCATTTCCTCTCATTCTAAAATTGAGCATCTTTGATTTTAAATTCTGTTTCTTGTGATGCATGGAAATGTCCAGATTCTCCATTTCCATCAAAAAAAATACAAGCTGAGGGATTACGTTACTTGCCAAGGGACCAAAAGGAATCAAAGCAGAGAATTAAAAGCAGATCTCCTATAGCCTTGGCAGGTTCCTGTCCACAGAATCAACTTTTTCTTATCTAACCTCATCATCAGGCTACTGAGCACAGGGAAAGACATCACAACAGCACCAGAACAACAAAACAGCTTTCCTCCTTGCCTTTCCCAATATAAATTGCTTACTTTTCTTTATGTGTCTTAGACACATAGATGAATCCCAACTCAACACAACACACAGTAAGTGCTAAATGAGAAGCGGTGGAGGGATGCCAGGCTTTTGACTGCCCAGCCTCCAGCAGCCAAGTACATCAGCTGAGACCTCTGACTATTTGGATAGGGTTTTATTTTCTTTGAACAGCATCTGCTGCACATGATATTTTAAGGCCTAGCTTCTCAATTATACAAAGCTGAATAAGCAACAAATGAAAAAAATCTGATGCTCTTAGGTTAGTCTCTAAGGATGCTTTGCCACATCACTACAACCCAACATGATTTCAGATCAATAAGGAAGGTTGGCAGGTACTGATCAGCAGAAGCTCAAGCCCACAGTGACAGAGATGCTGTGGATGAGACAAGCAAACATTGGCAGAGTTCAAGTCACCATCATCTTCAATGGACCTGGCTCCAGCTGACCATATTATTCTTCTACTGTCATGATAATCTGATTTATCTGCATTACAAAACCCTAAAGTTAACAGAAAATAGAACCAGACAGGCACAGAGATGTGTATCCTCCAATAATATATAAAATGACAAGCCAAAATACTTGAAATAGTGGCATCTCTATAACAAAAAAATGTTAGGCAAACCTTAGATTAAACTGTACTCAGGCAACAGAATCAGTATGCTGGCAATTAAATGGCTTTCTGCTTGAAAAAGTAATTTGTAATCTCATGAAATTAAATGTGAAGCCATTAATATTAATATTCTATAATAATATTTATGCTGATAAAATTTTAAATCACTCGCTGCCCAAGAGTTTCAAAAACAAGCTAAGTCAAAAAAATGCTCAGGCTAACCACAGGTAGCCCAGTAAGTTTTAAAACCTAATTAAAATAAATATGATTTAAGAGATGGAGCTTGAATAGCAAGCAAGGATATTTTTTTTAATAATTGAATGTTTAATTTTTAAAATTGCTTCTAGCTGACCTAAATGAATATACTGCTGTGAAATCCAGTTCTTCAGAGACCCTAGGAGGGAATGCTCAGGGTCAGAATTTCACTTGTTCAGAATGAATTAAGCACAGATTTTTCAAAGCTCTCTTCTCAGTGAGGAGGAGTTGGGGTTGCAAATGCATTTCCCACCCAACGGCTGCCACTTACAGCCAGGTTTTTACAAGATTTTAATCTCTGACTTTCTGACCTTTCTAGAAAATCTGGTGCCAGCTGTAGGTGTTGCCTTCTGCTGATCTACATTCAGATAGTAACACCTGAAGGTGACATGTCTCCTGTGCGGGGAAGAAAGACATCTTCTGCCCCAAAGATCCTATGGTCATAACACATGTCATTTTGTGCCACTCTTTGCAAAAAGTTCTGTGTGTGTTTGAAATTCTTCCTATACCACACTTTCCCCTTTCATATCTTCGACATCTGCGAAACACAACCAAGCTGTGATGCCTTTCCTTCTGAACCTCCTTTTGTGACATTTTTAATCTTCCCATTCTTGTTTGTGCCTATTGCACCATTGTAAATCAATCACGTATTTGAGGAGAGAAATCCAAACTACATAGGCACTGCCTCACTGTGTCTTTTTGTCTCCTTTCTATGAATATTAAAGCAGTGAAAAATGAAAAGCTCTGCCAGTAACCATCAAATACTGCCATTTGTGTGCACAGCTGTGAACGTATTTAAAGTAATGCTAAAGGGGGTCACACCTACCAAGTGCACACAAAGATGTGGCCAAGTGCAGCTTGGTGCATGCAGAAGGGATGCTGACTTGGGAAGCCTGCTCTGGGCATGGGTGGAGGGGATAAGAGCAGCTGCCTGATGTCCCCTAGGTAACCTCCTGAACAGTCATTCTCATTGCAACAAGTCAGAACGCACATACAAAGTATAGAAATCAAGGCTGTGACTAATAGTCATGAGTAATCTGTTTCTTTCCACACAATACCATCTTTCCTGGAGATGAAGGACTGAGAGAAGTCTTGCAGAGAAGGTCTTGGAGGTACTGATGGATGAAAAGATGGACAAGATCCAGCAATGTGCATTTGCAGCCCAGAGGCCAATAACTGTATCCTGGGTTGCATCCAGAGCAGTGTGGGCAGCAGGTCAAGGGAGGGGATTCTGCCCCTCTGCTCTGCTCAGGCCCCACCCGTGTCCAGTTCTGGAGTCCACAGTACATGAAAGACATGTTGGAGCAGGTCCAGAGGAGGCCACAAAAATGATCTGAGGGCTGGAACACCCCTGTTATGAAGAAAGACCAAGAGAGTTGAGGTTGTTCAACCTGGAGAAGAGAAGGCTCCAGGGAGACCTCATTGCAACCTTTCAGTACTTGAAGGGGGCCTATAAGAAAGATGGGGACAAACTTTTTAGGAGGGCCTGTAGCAACAGGACAAGGGGAGATGTAAGGAAGTAATTTTTTACAATGAAGGTGGTGAAACACTGGCCCAGGTTGCCCAGAGAGGTGGTAGAAGCCCCATCCCTAGAAACATTCAAGGTCAGGTTGGACGCTGCTCTGAGCAACCTGATGTGGTGGAAAATGTCCCTGCTCACTGCAGGGAGTTTGGACTAGATGGCCTTTAAAGGTCCCTTCCAACCCAAACCATCCTGTGATTCCATGATTCCCAGCGGAAAGCAGCAGTCAACCTGGCAGGAGCCCTCCTTATGTGGACAGCAGTGACTGGCTTCCTTCCAGCACTGCATGGTGAGTCACCAAGTCTTTGGCAAGGGAGTTGTAACAGAAGCTAGAGCACCATGACAAATCATGACCATCACAGAACATCATCAGTTTTGACATTTTTGTCAAACAAACTTGTGAAAGTATAATACAATTCTGGGTGTGCTGTCAGAACTCCACCTACACAGGATCATCTGAGCTGGTCACGAACCCTGCTCTCTGCTGCCAGGAACAGATAGTGAGCGCTCATAGACAGTGATGAATGCTGGACCAAAATCCTGTGTAGGGGACAAGAACTGAAGTGGAAGACAAACATGGCACAGGAATTGAAGTTAAGTAAGTAGATGGAGAGCACTCAAGGCTGAAGATGCCAAAGGCTGACTCTCAGCACCACAACAACTGAAAGCCCATGAGACAGCTCCACCAAGACAGAGTTAACACAGAACATGACTTATTAAGAAAATCAATCAAACACTAGAATAATATGTAACTAGTGACATTAATATATCAAGGGAGCTTTTTCCACACTGAATTCAGGTTTTGTAACTCACATCACTTTACTTCATATTATTTCAGTGGATTTGGTACAAGTCACTCTATGAGTCACTCTTTGGGGAAGCTCTAATAATCTCTGCAGCCCTGTCACTCAGTCAGGACAAATAACAGTTTGCACTGATTTAATACACCATACCAATTCAAGTCAGTACACGACAGCTGAATGTTTTATTACATGATTTGGGCAAAACATTGAGACATTTTCATTGGATTTGCTGAGGTTTCATCAGGGTGTGTTTTCACAGCATCTGCGTGGGGATAGGAGTTACTGCTTTGAAAGTCAATGCCACATGTCTGTTGTCCTTGTGAGCTGGGCAAGATTTAGAGTTTATTCTACTATGTTTTCAAAAGCAGCATTGCACTGTTGTTGTGTTTTGTCCTGGCATGTTCTTTGTGTGTGCAGCACAACATTCTTTTTTCTTACTTATCTGCAGAGCAACTCAAATAGCTATGAGTAACCACTACACTGTCCCAAGTACTACTGTAGTTACACTGAAAGTATCACCACCACTCTTTATACTCTTATTATTGGACTACTAAAGATGCTGATATATTTATCTCTTCATGAAGCCAATCTTACTACTGAGACCAAGGTCTTAAACCATAAATGGCTGATAAACTGGGGAGAAAGCAAGGATTTTTATATTTTTGCAAGCAAGGAAGTTTACCACCTTGTAATCCTCACATACAGACTATCCATAAAAGAACACCTCAGCTCCTGAGGAATTGCCAGCGAGTACAACAATAAATAAAAATCTGGGGCTGTGCATTTATTCTGTGACTAAAGAATGAGCAGAATGTTGTACAGCTAAAAGTAGAGGCAAGTAAACTGCACTGACCTAAATTTATCCTCAACTATATCTCTGGAAGGTATCAAGTTTTGTACAGACCTACAATTCCCTAAGGACAGTTTGTCAACAGGGATTCTGGGGGATCGTGAAGGGCTACACTGCACACAGACCAGGCTGAGGATGAGGGTGTACTATAGAAAATTGCAAAATAATTCCCCTATTCAACTGAAAATATCTTGTCTTTAGCAAGAGTGCTATCAGACAACAAGATCAAATCTGCTGGATATTTATTATTTGCTATCCCTATAGAGTAGCACAAGGAAATCAAAGAGGTGACACAGTGGGGAACATGTAATTGTGTCTACTCTAGCTTCTAGTTAAAACATAGCTTCAACAGTGATGATCAAAAATTACCAGTTTAAAAGTGTGTCAGTTTAGAAGCAAGCAATATGTGTAAGTCATTGTCATTATTTCTTCCAGCCAGCAACGCCATCAATTTGTTGTCTCCTCCAACCAATGAGCCTTTTCAACCCTGTTGCAGGTTTGCAAGGCACATTGACTAACCTCTACCCAAATCAGACTTTGAAAATTGCCACCCTCCTATTTTTTCCTCAATTAAAGACAAGATCTTACATAAAAGTAAAAAAAAATTCAATATTTTCATGAGGCTGGAAAGTCTTAAAGAAAACACACTTGGAAATAAGTCTATTTTGAATTTTTTTTCTAAAAACTTCAGATATTTGCTTTGGAATTTGAGTATTCTGCACAGATTATTTTATCCAAGCTTTTTCTTTTTGGTGTCATTTAGTTATTTCATGATATGCAGTGATAGTGCATAATTTAACATGGTTGAAGGGTTAATTTTAAGAAA
The DNA here is from genome assembly GCF_000700745.2 of Antrostomus carolinensis. NCBI lineage: Eukaryota > Metazoa > Chordata > Aves > Caprimulgiformes > Caprimulgidae > Antrostomus > Antrostomus carolinensis. The sequence continues at coordinate 18,468 of NW_010323804.1, read as the reverse complement.
ATGCGTTGTCACAAATACATCTTATTCACTGAAGCATGGCATCTTCTAAAAATCAAAACATCCTCTGCATTGAAACAGTCTGAAGCTTTTTATTACAGTCAGTACACACTGGCTCTATTTAGACATGTTTTTCTCTTGATACAAAAGTTGGTGCTGAATTATCAAAAGATAGTTTGAGTTGTGGGAAACATATTTCCTATGTTTTTTAGATTCTTGCCAAACTGCAAACAGTGATTAATATTTTTTCCCTCTGTCAAGAGAGTACATATTTTAAACTAGCACATCATTGCTTTAAAAATATGGCACAATTCCACAGTGATGCTTCCAGTATCCCACTCAACAGCCTCGAACAGCTCTTTAAAGATCCTTGGTTCATAAAACTGAAAGATGTATTGGCAACAATATAAAGGCCTAAATACTGCATTTCTCCCCAAAATATGCAGCTATAAACCCTCTTGTAACCCAGCTATGGCATCATCCACCTCTCAGAGTAGGATGTCACATGCCTTTCTAAAAGGTCACATCACTCACACAACTTTCTCTAGCCTTTGAAAGCAAACAAAACAGCTTTGCAAAGACAAAACATCTGTCATTGATGTCCATCTACCCACTACTGGATATTCATAGTGAAACTGGGGAGGGAATTTTTTATAAGGGCAGGTAGTGATAGAATAAGAGGCAATGGTTATAAACTGGACAAGAATAGATTGAGATATTAGGAAGAAATTCTTTACTGTGAGGGTGGTGAGACACTGTCCCAGGTTGCCCAGAGAAGCTGTGGCTGCTCCTCCCTGGAAGTGTTCAAGGCCAGGTTGGATGAGGCTTTGAGCAACCTGGTCTAGTGGAAGGTGTCCCTGCTGCTGGCAGGGGGGTTGGAACTGGATGAGCCTTAAGGTCCCTTCCAACCCAAACCATTCTATCATTCTGTGAAACAGTGTAGTAACTGCCATGTGCCTATCAAGGAATTCAAAGCCAGGCAGTTTGAGCACAAAATTCGACTCAGAAGTATTTTTCCTTTAAAAATAAATGATTAAAAATTTCAAGTACTCATTACTAACTAAGAATGGTTTTTCCCTAGTCATCTGTGTTTTCAAGAGCTGTTTCTACACCTTGGCCTCTTTCTCCTCAAGGCTCTCATGTCTCAAGCACAAGGACAAGTAGAGCCACAGCCCACAGGGGACAACAGAAAAAAAATAGCAACTTTCCAAGTGAGACTGGGAGAAGAATAACCAAGGTGAAGACAGTCCTGCCAGCATATAGAAAGTGACAGCCTCATGCATTTTTGTGTTTACATTGTGTCAAGTGTAACCTTCAATTCATCAGTGCTAAAAAAAACCCCAAAACCCAGTAGGCAAGACTGGATGTGTATAGATTGACTTTGGGTGAATTTGGTTGTCAGCAAAACCAGACTACAGTTGCCAGTCCTGTTAGAGAGGAGTTAAGGGTTCCACTAGCTGTAGCTACAGCATCAGAAATACAAGAAGAATCAAAGGCCAGGCTGCTAATAACTCAGATGTTGCAGCCTTGCAATGAGGGGCAAAGTTATTTGCTGCTGGATTCAGTGTGGTGTCCTTGCTTACCCTGCCCTGTAATTTTACGTGTCCTCATTGAGTCAGCAGCAGGAAGCTAAAGGGACCAGGAGAGGTACAAATCTGATCTAGACAGAAGCTCAGAGAGGATTTTTAGTTAAGTAAATTTTTCCACTTTGTTAAAGTTTCTTCTTCAATACAAAGAGGTAAAAGGAAAAAAAAAAGTTACTTTTCTGATTCTTTATCACTATCACATAATAGCATTGTTGAACTTAACATATATCCTAGTGTCTTGATTTTTTTTTCCTTTTTTTAATAATGCTGGGAAAGTTTCCAAGACTTAAATAAAAATCTTACCTTGGCTCTCAAGCTTGGCAGGATTTTCCTTCTAATACAACACAGATCAGAGGGTTGTTTTTTTGGCTCTCCTACCTGAAATAACTTATTCTCCAGCATATTTTCCTCTTAGTTATGAAAGAACTATATTCTTGTCACATAACTTCATAAAGTAGGGAAGGTGCCTCAGGTAACAGAATGACATCTTTTTGTACAAACTTTCATATTATAAACAGTCCTTTTTGATACCATCACAGTCAGTAGCTAAGTATAACAGAAGGAAGTTAATGAGTTTCCTTTGCTTCTAGTGCCCGTTAGAGCAAAACAGTCACAGGAGAACCTGTCCACACCAATCAAAGTCCTACCAGCCTGTTTCTCCCTTCACTTAAAAAAGTGAACTCATTGCATGCAACCCCTATGACTAAGGTCAGGTCGTTGTCTCCTGAGTTTGCCACAAGTACCAAAGCTTCCATCAGTGCCTCTCAACCCCACTATTCTGCTCCAAGTTCAGGGTCTCTACTATTATCTAGATTCAATGTCCCATTGTACAGCTCTTCTTCATACCAAGATTTCACGTCTTTTCCTTTCCTCTTCCTTTCTTGACTGCTGGAGGAATTGGGGTAAAAAGTCATGCCGAGATGATCACCTTTCAGAGGCCTGATTAATTCAGAAAGCAGCATCTGCCATCTTCCTGGGTATGATATTCCCAGGTGCTGAGACTCTGGAAACCCCAGGACACCACTCTGGGCTCAGATGAGGGCTGCATACATCAGCCTAAACTCTTGAAAACATGAACATCTACTTTAGTACCTCAGGGAGTACCAAGTTATTTTTAGAATCTAAGGACTTACACGTGCAGAAGCAGAGCACACAAACATCAACTACACTGATTTTATCTGTTCAATCTGATGAGGGGAGAGAGACAGTGAGGTGAACTCCAGGGTAGTCAGTCCCATAGCCAAAGGTGTATCAAGAGACTCCAAGTGAGATGGTGGTCATCACACCCTGACAAGAAAAGCCAACTCCATGGCAGTGCCCTGTGTGCAAGCTGGAGGTAGGGAAGGAGGTCATCCCTTATGGGGACTATTTCTCTCCACTGCCTTGACCACTCCATGAGGCAGAGCCCAGTCATACATGACATGTTTTCCAGGAGACATTAGCCTGCCTCACAGTGCAGCTGGTCCAGCTGAAACCATCTTTGCTCCTATGAGGCAGAAATGTGCCCATTTCTCCATAAATATAAGTAACAATCCAGGAGGAGCCTGGACCTGTCCTTCCAGCAGAACCTCAGGGTTCTGTCCACCAACTCTTCATGGGCAAAGAGGACAAAAGCAAGATTTAGTAATTTAAAAACCAACAACAACAACAAAAAAATGACTGTGAATGCCAACTATAAATAGAGTGCCAAGTCCTGCTGTAAACTTGCAATAGAGCTGAACTAAAAATAGCAATATGACAAGATGAAGCAGAGCAGCCCTGGTGTTGATAGCAGCAGCAATGTCAGGACTATGACTACAGGATAGAATAAGATTTTTCTACAGTAATTCTCTACCTGACACAGAACAATGTGGAATAAATATAGAAACCTTACCGCCAAAAAAGCTCCTACTCCTACAGCAATGTTAAAAAAAATAAAAAACCCCAGCAAATTATACTATAGAAGGAAAAAAAAGACTATTTTTATTTTTTTCTTAGCTATACTGGTATTTTCTGATTTGACTTTTATTATATGGCACATTCATTTTCTTAAGTGAGAAATCTGACTAGAATGGATCTAAGGCTCTGCATCTCCTGGATACTTGGTCAAAAAGTCTAGCAGCACAACTGGGATTATTTGCTCACATAATGCCATGACACTCAATGAGAAATTAAGAGACTGAACAAACACTGTAGAGATCAGGAAAAAAAATATAAGCCATCACCTCTAGTTCCTGTTTATGCCAGCTGATCGCTGTGTTCCTCATATACAATTCTCACCTCGTTCACACTGGCTGTATTACAGAGCAATCTGGGCACCTACACTCAAAAGCGGGTCACAAATGAGTAAAAGCATACAAGTCTGTGCAAACCAGTTATCTGCCAGTCCAATAAACTCATTTTGTAATAAAAGCAGTAAACAGAAGGATCACAAATACTTTCAGTGTTGGAAGTGACAGCACTCTCAGACTAAAGTTGAGTTCCTGGGCTATGTGTAGCTGGATTGCCTCCTTAAACCAGCACAACAAGGGAGCTGCTTTATTCATGGCAAACACTCCTTCCTCAAAGGTGTTTAGCAAGGAGCCTTGAACTGCATGAAGTCTTCCTACTATCCATAAACACAGCACAACATGACATTGAGGTGCTAGAGTGTGTCCAGAGAGCAGCAACGAAGCTGGTGAAGGGTCTGGAGCATGTCTTATGAGGAGCAGCTGAGGGAACTGGGACTGTTTAGTCTGGAGAAAAGGAGGCTGAGGGGAAGTCTTCTTGCTCCCTACAACTACCTGAAAGGAGGTTCTTACAAGGTGGGTGTTGGTCTCTTCTCTCAAGTAACTAGTGATAGGACAAGAGGAAATAGCCTCAAGTTATGCCAGGGGAGGTTTAGATTGGATATTACAAAAAACTTTACTGAAAGAGTGGTGGAGTCACCCTCCCTGGAAGTGTTAAAAAAAACCCAAACTGTGTAGATGTGGCACTTCAGAACATGGTTTAGTGGGTATGGTGGTGTTGGGTTGATGGTTGGACTTGATGATCTTAGAGGTCTTTTCTAACCTTAATTATTCTATGATTCTATGTCTGCTACCAAACACTGCAGTGCTGGTCAACACATACAGTGTGGTGTTTGGTTCTATTATAAATTCCTCTATAGAACAAAAAAAAATAGGTATAAAATTAGTTTAAACTGTTCATTTAAAAATCATGTTGCTTTGGAATTTTAATATTTATTTATTTGATGATGGTCTATGTATTACAGAATATCAAAGATGACTGGTTATTTTTTCAGATGATAAACTAATCAAGTTTAAAACTGGAAAAGAATGAGGAAGTTTAACACAAATTTGACAAGGTGAGTGTAAAGGTATATAATCTGAAGGAATCATGCAATTTCCTTTGCCAGATGTAGGTAATGAAGTGTAGTATGCACAAGTTTGCTACTTTTAAACTTGTATTTTGTGCCATATATAGACAATTTGGTTTTTACTATTCCTCCATTCAATTACTTGTCACACAGCACTTCCATTCTTTCTTTTTTTTTCCTTGATAGCCCAAAAGATAACACAACTTGAATTCCTTGGTCTAAAAGCTCAGAATCTCATGGAGAAAAGCAAGCATGTACTTACGACCAGAGAGAGTTTCTTCCTTGCGTGATGACTCCAGTGAATTTTGTTAGCCTTCGAGCATCTACTTCAATCCACTGATATGGATCATTTCTTCCTGCACACCAAGCACCATCATAAAAATCATTTTCGTTAACACCTGCCTGAAAAGAAGGCAAAACTGTCTTCATAAATTAGAACTAAGAAACTGAAGGTCTCTCGTGGCAAAAAGGAAAGAACACATGAAGTCATCATTCATTCCATTTACTCATTTGGTGCCAGTTTAAGACCCCTGAGACTGTCATTCTTGACAGCTATATGAAGTGACCAAAATATTTTCTTGCTTGAAGTAGGGAAGGGAATTCTGCAAAGTCCCTTTAAAAACTAAGAAACATTACATATAACTTTATGTTAGAGTTAGAGAACATAAACAGAGCTTCAGTTCAGTCCATCTGTCAGTGCCTGTGGTCTGATAGAGCCTTTATTCAGAACAAATTATCTACATAGTCTTCAGAGTTCTGAAAGTCCTAAAAAGCCAGCTCCAACCCATGTCAGTAATGGTCAGTGCTGGAGTAATCTCCTTTCCCCTGGAAGCAGCAGAATGTAGGGTATCCGGATAGAGTAATACAGTTTCCCACCAATTTTCCATCCCAGAATTATTATTTTTCATCAAGGGATATTCAAGCCTTAAGCAAATTAATATAAAAAGTTAAAAACTCAGGAGTGCCCAGCTGTGCTCCAACTGTTGTGCTGTTCTATATTCCAATTTATACCAGCAAGAACACCACAAACAGCCTTCTCAACATTTTCAAAGAAATAGCTGCAGGGTGTTTTGATCGAGTTGGATTCTAAATACATCTGAAATAGCATTGAAAAACCCTAATAAAGCATCTGAGGTCTTCAGATATTTATCTTCTTACTAGCTCCCAGGAACTGTTTGGCACCAAGCTGACTACTGTCGGAGGGAGATTGCACAGATTTTCCATATGGTTCTCTGAGGCTATATGTATTTTTATGATATTTCATCTGTGTTTAACATGGATTTACCATTGCCATCACATCTAATTCCAAGAACGGATATCCTTAATTATTTACCAAATATAAATTGAGAGTCGAGAAAACTGCAAGTTTATATTAAATACAGATCTTAAAGCTCTAGTATACAGCCCAAGAACACAACCATAAATTAAATTGCCTGAATTATCCCTCAGCTCTTCACTGAACAGTGTGAGATATTCCAATCATAGCTGGGTTACAATGACAGAGACTGACAGGTCTGTCTACCTCCATTTTCACAGACCATTTCTACCAAAATGGGGATTGGGTGGGTTTAAAACACAAGGAAAGGATGTGGTTAATCCCTTTTCCCAATGCCAGTCTGGTGGCAGTTGAAGGAAATGCTGCAAAACATAGACACAGATTTAATTCCTAAAACTTCTCGTTTTCTCAGGTACTCAAATCTGAGATAGGGCAGCTTAAAAATTACTTTTTTCCTCCATCTACCAAATTTACATTAAGCCACCTACTTTTATGTATTAGCTCTGATATTTTAAAGTGAGGTTCATGCACAACTCGAGGTATAAGATACAGAGAAAAATTCTATTAACAATGGAAGATAAATTCTTCAAGGAGAACTGAACAAGGGGAAAACACGAGAATATAAATAAGGTCACTGACCTGAGTTATAACCTTTTTCAAGACAAGGTTTCAATGCATTTTAAAATAAAATGGAATTTGAAGTAGCCTTAGGGTTTAAAACCAATGCTTGCCAGGAAGCATTAAGATCTGCAGAGCACCTTGAACCAACATTGTGCTAATCACTTTCACACTGATGAAATTCCACCAGTTTGTGTGGACCTAACTCCTGTATTTCTTAGTGCTTCAGCTGGGATCCTTGGTCCTCATTCAGACTGAGGATATTTCCCATTGGTGTGATGCTCATCAGGTTGTAAACCTCTCCTCTACATTACAGTGAGAGCAGGGAAGCAGAGGAGAGAAAAAAGAGTTTATTGGCAAAAAAAATCCCAAATGAACAAAAAATTCCATACTCAAGACTCCATGATTTCAAGTGGACTTAAATAAAGCTCAGCATAGATTTAAGTTGTATATGAAATATGGGGAGTCTAAAGGGCATGCTTACAGCTATGCACAACTTAAAATACTACAGACTTAAATAGGGGTAAAGAGAACACAAAAAAAAAGGAAAAAAGAAAGAAATTATGCTGCTGCTTCTTCCTGCTCTCTTATTTCCTGACATCAGCTTCTCTGAAGTTAAAGAATAGTTTTACTAGGTAAAAAGAAGTAGGTGTGTGCACAATTAGCACAGAGTGCTACTTGAAAAAGAGGAGTTTAGTCAATGAGAAGTTTTTATTAGAAATACTTCTGAAGGAAAAGAATCCCAACAGATTGATGTTAAAAGTTCCATTTTCAAGTTTCAAGTCTGTATTTTTTATTCTTAAGGTGTCTGAAGTTTTGAATTTGCCCTATGGCCACTTCAAAATATTTTTTCTGTAAAGAAACTTTATAAACTCAATCAAATATTTCCTAGTTAAAATTGCTATTAAATTTCTTTGGAAAAATTGTCATTCCTGAAAGATGAGAACAATTGTCATCAAATATTCAATCAAAGAATATGGATCAAGATACCTTTTCTCAGCAAGATTAACAATTGTCATCAAATATTCAATCAAAGAATCTATATTCTTCAAGATCAAGATACCTTTTCTCAGCAAGATGGTTACTTGAATTTTAAAATTGTATATTGAATTAATGGATTCAAGTTATGACATGCATAACAAAGTTATATATTTTAAGCACTTACATTATCTTCATAAGCAGAAGAGGGAATGAGAAAATAAAAACTGGAAGACTAAGTCTTCAGCAAACCCTTTTTTCCTTCACTGAATTTTCAAGAATACCTCAAAGTCTAACCCAGGTTGCATTTCACTTGCAGGCAAATGCAAAAACATTTCTCAATATGCAATATCTTATGAAAAAAATTCCTTTTTGACATAAGAAGAGTCTTTTTTCTGTCACTCCTGAATAAGTTCTCTATAAATGTGAATGTCAAAAACTGTAATTTAAATAAAACAAATCAACTGCTTATTATGTACCTAGAAGCTAAGATGAGGGGAAATCAAAAGGTTACAATTCCTTTACAAATTATATGACTTTTGATTTTAATTCTTTTTTCTCTGAGTTAGACATGTGCAAGACAGAATAAACACTTGTTCACATTATCACTGTTCCAAAAGGCTCATTTTATAATGAAGAGAAAGATATTGCTGCCTAAATGTATTCAAATGAAGAAAATTTTTATTCTGCCACAATTCAGCTGGAGCAGCAGTAAAAATATACCTAATATCAAACCACTTCTGCTTCAATTCTTCTCTCCTTACCCAGCAGGGTGATCACAAACATTATTTTACCATAAGAAGTTTGTGAGGGGAAAAAAAGAAGTGCATTAATCATCACAGGTATTTATAGCAACCACTGCCAGCCAGTAGGAAAGGGAAGAATTAAAGCACATAGACTGAAAGAAGAATTTCAATAATTTTTTCTTTTGACAATGGATTTTTGCCAAAGGAACTAGTGAAACAAAGAACTGAAAAGACAAAAATCAATACATCCTGCTTATTTACATATATATGATTGCATTACCTGGTTAACCTTCAGTGTTATTTGGATTTCTCCAACTAGGAAAATGAGGAAAGAGAAGAAACCAAATTTGTCTAATTATTTCAGGTTTTAATCACTGCTAATTATTGTTTTAGTGACAAATACTAATGACTTTTGTCCCTGAAGGCAGAGTGCCTCACTGAATATTATTTTATGCTATGATTTTTTTCTGATGATATTAAATGACTACTGGTTGTGCCACTACTGCAGTTGCAGGCTGGATCTCCAATACATGATGCTCTACAACCCAAGTAGCTCCTGCCCTCAATAGGTCCCAGCTTCATCAGCACATTCATACAGAACTGGGATCCCACACAGTGCAAGGTTATAAGAGAAGAAAATCCTAGAAGGTGTTAACCAGTCCTGCTAAGCCTGGCTTTCTTTGGAATAAGAAATACACTAACTGATTAATTTTGTATGCATCAAAGATAAAAAGCAATCCTCAGAACTCCTTGAAAAGCTTCATTATTCTATGAATTCCCTGTGATCAGGAGTAGTACCAGTTACCTGGGGTGAGCTTTAGGTTTCTCAGCTGACTTTGCATCAGATGATGCCCCTTAGTACAAGGACATGGAGGTGCTGGGGCATGTCCAGAGAAGGGCAACAGAGCTGGGGAAGGGTCTGGAGCACAAGTGTGATGAGTTCCCAGCTGAGGGAACTGGGCTTGTTGAGTCTGGAGAAAAGGAGCCTGAGGGGAAACCTTCTGGCTCTCTCCAACTCCCTGAAAGGAGGGTGTAACAAGGCAGGGGTCAGTCTCTTCTCCCACATAACAAGTGATAGAACAAGAGGAAATGGCCTCAGGTTGTGCCAGGGGAGGTTTAGGTTGTATATTAGGAAAAAAGCTCTTCACCAAAAGGGTTGTCAAACACTGGAACAGGCTGCCCAGGGAAGTGGTGGAGTCCCCATCCCTGGAGTTATTTAAAAGACACGTAGATACGATGCTCAGAGACATGGTTTAGTGGTGAACTCAGCAGTGTTAGGTTTATGGTTGGACTTGATGATTTAAAGGTCTTTTTCCAGTCAAAAAAATTCTATGATTCCATGATGAGATTGAGCAGAGAGCTGATTTGTCTTATTTCAGGGAGGAACACAATAGTCACATGAATATTTTGATGGGACTGTGGTGATACCAGGACCAAGCCACAAGAGCAGCAGCCCATAAAATTTTCCACCACCCTACATTTAGCACAGTGCTCTGGTGAAACTTGAGCAGCACAGTGGCCTCTCAGAGGCTCTTTGACTTGGGACAAGTATTTTTCTTCGTGTGAAGTTCAAAACAGCATGAAAACACAGCTGCTTAAGTATCAGTACTTCTTGCCTTTCCCCAGCATGCTGCAGCCCACCCTTTCGAGCAGCAAACAGAAATCACCAGGGACCTCATTATGCATCTGACACATCAGTCCACTGTAGTACCTATTCTTGTTTAGGAGCATATATCTTTTAAATACTACTAAAATTCAGAAATATTAATACAAAGTAAAATTAAGCACAGAAATTCAACAGACAGGGAAGAGTTCTGCAAATTCCAAGTGGCTTTGAAAAATTTTAAAGTGCTATTAATTTTAATCTAATCCTGAGGGAAGGAGTATCTAAAGAAAAAGAAATGTAAACCCATACTTTTAACATTGCCAGTCACAGTTGTAACTCTAAATGGTCAAGAGGTTTGGGGAATTACTGTATCTATAGTGTACAGAGAAGCTTACAGTGAAAGCTTTTGATTTGAGGATTACTAGAAATCTTTACTGAAGATAAAGATGGAACAGAGAAAGAAGGCTACATTTAAACAAAGAAAAGTAGGTCAGAGAAGTCACTTTGCTGTAAGCTAGGTGTTGTTGGGTTATTCATATATGAGCCTCCCACAGTCCTAGGATTAGGTAAGTCCCTGTACCAGAAAAGGGCAAAAACAGTTTATGGATAAATAATAATGAGAATCATTCCCTGTAGAATTCATACAGCTCAAAAAAAATGACAACGCAGAAATCTGTATCAAGCAGAAGCATGACATCGTGATGCCTTTGTTCACAGCAAAGAAAGGCACCAGCTTTGGTATGAAGATGATTAAAAACCCAATTTGCACAGGGCAAAAGGTCTCTTCACCCTCTTCACTCCATGGAGGGCACAACAGCTTCCACATCACAGAGGTGGAGAGCTTATTCCCACAATAAATGTGAAAGAAACCGCTGCCACAGAACCAGCAAGAAGCTTTACAGTTACTATAACATGGCTTCTGCCCAGGAGGTGAAAGTGGGATGGGAGAAGTGTGGGCTCTGAGATCCTAGGAGAAAGGACACCAAAAGAAACACACTCAGTCTGATCCAAACCCCAGGAGCTTTTGGGAAGGAAGAACTGAGCGACACCTCACTTCTTGCTTCTGAACAAGAGACTGTCCCCTTTCTGCTGGTAATCTCTGGATTATATTTAGGGGAAACATCAACCATAGGCAAGACTCTTACATCTCTATTTTAAAGGAGCAATGCCGGTCTTGAAGGGACATCAGACAAGACTAACTCCTGGTCTGAACCACTATGGTCATTCTTGTGCTTAAATATGTGAGACTTTAACACCAGCACAAAAAAACGAGGAACCACAACCAACACTGAATTCAGAGATTTGCTTCAGAGTTCTTGGTCTTATGCCATTATGTAAATAAAACCATAAAAAAAAAACCCTAAACATTCCTATAAAACGCACCTGAATATCACCTGCATGACACTTTTCTGTTCATGGATTTTTTTTTTCCTAGCATAGAATATGAAATAAAGAAGAAAACTACCTCACTCAGATCTCAAAATGAATTAAATATGAAGGCTGCAGGCAAGACCTCACATCGCACCCAACCTACCATCTCTGCACACTGACTTAGAAAGACAGAGCCCATTCCCACCTCCAAGCTACCTGCAGGCTCCTGACACTCACCTCCAGCTAGCTCCTGTGGCTGCTCAATAAAGTGGTTTGCTGCGCATTTAGACAAAAAATAAATTTAAACAATATTTTTTTAAAAAAAGTAGGATTTTCACCCCCTCTCATAGAGAAGCCCACAGAGCTGTTTCTGCAGAGGCATCAAAAGCTGAAGCAAAGGGGTAAAAAGTTGCATGGTGAGATTTTAACCTAGAGTGACCCCTCCTTCCAGCAGCTGCCCACTATTATGCTTCAGTGGGCATCAGGTGAAATGGCACTGCTGATTAGACCTCATCCTTCCTAGTCCCAGTATTAGTTCATTAACTAGCAAAGCCCTTCAGCTGGAGGGGGAAAAAAAAATAAAATTAAAGAAAAAAAATATATATAGATAATGGAGGGTCTAGTAATGAAAGGAAACTAATAAATGAATTAAACTTTAGAGATTTTTCATTGTTGGCTTGTTGCTAGCATCCTGTTCTTGACTTTGAGTTATAAATGTTGTACTTTATTATGCAAAAGTAACACTTTTACACTGGAAAAGACTGTAATTCAGAAAACAGCACTAATAAAGCAGAGAAGAGAAACACAAGAAATGGGAAAATAGAATTTGGTCCTGCAAAACACCTAAACCCATCTGTAATATTAAATAAAATAAAATAAACCAGATTGTGTGCTAGTAATTTCTGAATTTAAGCATTTTTTTGGTAGCATAATGATTGCCTCTGAAAAGCTGCCTTAGGGCAAGTGCTTCACTTGCAACCACTTTCAATTAACCATTGTCATTAACTGCAGGCAAACAACAAAAAACCCAACTTGCTGTATGAGCTTCCTTCCAGGCTGATTGTTAAGGATGCTGGGATGATTTCTTCCAGCTGGGAAGGGAGTTCTTGGCTGTCTCCACCTTTGCTTGTTCATGGAGGTCTATTTGGATTTGCACCCTCAGCACATTAAACTTGGAGTGTTTTCTAACCCAGCAAATAAACCCTACAGATCTAAAGGTTATCCATCAACCTATTCACTTCTCCAATTCCAATGTTCCTCCTTCGTTTGAATTACATGAGCCGACAGAGTAGTCAGAAGCAATAACCATCCATTGATTCTCTTTACACAACAGTGCAACCTTCAGCCATTCTCCCACTTAGGAGAAAAAATTGATGTTACCTGAATATTAAGCCTTCCTCTGTGGGCCCCAAGGCCATACCGCTTTGCTGTAGAGGCATGGAGCTGGAAGTCAGTAATTTTTAATGTCTCTAGACCGAGTGGAGGACAATCTAAAAAACAAAAGATTGATTACAATTAATTTTTTTTTTTTTAAAAGGAAGAAGAAGAAAAAAAAACAAACAAAAACAAAACCACACCAAGTGTTCAAAGTTATTTCACTTGTGCCAAATTGGCTGGGGTCCTCAGCTGGTGTAAATGAGCATGGCACTGCTGAAGTCAACCAGAAATGGCAGCTCTGGTAAAATGAAGCAATGCTGATTTACACCAGCTGAGGATCTGGCTTTTTGAGGGTCTCAGACACTCATTACTGCTTGCTATATGCTTCAGTTTTTCACAGATATGCTCAGTATTTCCTGTCAAGTGCTTTTCAGTATAAAATGCCAGTAAAATGGCCTTTTATTTTACTCTCTTTTTGGCATTTTCCTTTTCATCTCTTGTTTTGATTCCCCCCCCCCACCCCGTACTCATTCCAAGCTACTGTATGAAGTTATGTTTCTAATTAAAATCTGTTCTGGAAACTTCAATCGCAGTCCCTCGCATTGCACAATAGCATCTGTTACAGAGGTCTGGGAGGCCGGACAGCCAGGCTCTGCAGAGGTAATGACTAAGCACAAAGAGAGCAATTTTGAAACAAGAGACCATCTCTCTAAGCTCCAAAGCCTTGAAGAAAGAAAAGCAGATGCCATTACTTTAGCAGTTAGCCAGCAATGCAGCAAACTAGAGCCTGGAGCTCTGCCTTTGGAAGATAATATGTTGGAAAGATAATTATCATGATTATCAGAAAAAAATGTTCTGCTTTAAAATGAGAGCACAGGAAAGACATGGACCTGTTGGAGCACGTCCAGAGGAGGAAACAAAAATTATCAGAGGGCTGGAACACCTCTCCTATGGGGAAAGACTGAGAGAGTTGGGGTTTTTCAGCCTGGGGAAGACTCTGGGGAGACCTTATAGCGGCCTTCCAGTACCTGAAGGGAGCCTATTAGAAAGATGGGGACAAACATTTTAGTAGGATCTGTAGCAATAGGACAAGAGGAAATGGATTTAAAATAGAAGAGGGGAGATTCAGACCAGATAGAAGGAAGAAATTTTTTACACTGAGGGTGGTGAAACCCTGGCCCAGGTTGCCCAGAGAGGTTTCCCTCTCCCTGGAAACATTCAAGGCCAGGTTGGATGGGGCTCTGAGCAACCTGATCTGGTTAGAGATGTCCCTGCTCACTGCAGGGTGTTGGACTAGATGGCCATGAAAGGTCCCTTCCCACCCAAACCATTCTATGATTCTATGAACCCAGCCACCACAGTATTTAAATCCCTCACAAAGCTTAAAATATTTGTCATTAAATTTCCATGGCAAGGTGGGGAAAACTTCTTGGTGTTTCACAGGAGGTGAACAAACACCCAGAAAGACACTTTGTGAGCATCTAAATTGTACAACAGAGCACAATTTAGAAGTCAGCCCCAGCTTGATTGGGAGTCTGCATAAGGCAGAGGTGGACAGCAGTGTCATACTTACTATTTAGCTCAGGTACTTGTTAGGTCAGACTAGGTTTTTCACTGTCATGGCTGTATCACTTCTGGTTTTGGATAGTGGCCAGATTCTCTCTGTAGTCAAGTGTGGGTGGTTTACTGTGATTTGCACACTGGCCTGTGACAGAGACAGGAGCCAAGCACTGGTTATGAAGCCCAGACCACATCCCCAATCCCCACGCCACCTCTCCAGTCCCAAACCATCCCTCCTCACCACCTGCCTGACAACTGGATCATGATCTCACTTGTGCCACGGTTGCTAGAGAATTGTCAGAGAGATCACTCATGTGCTCTATACCTGTATCCCTCTTACATATATATTTTTAATCACTCCCCAAAATATCATGAGGGCATGTACCTGAGAATCTCATCCTGGCCGTGTCTAACTTTCATGTGTAGTTTTGCATTACTGGCAAAATATATGAGATTTTCAATGTTCCTCCATAGCTTATAACAACCTAAAATCCCTCAGGAAAGATATTACATGTTGTCAATTCACATTAATACTTCTTTGTTCATCCTTAGGAAAGTTCTCACAATAATCCAGGGCCAAAATTCTATGTCTCCATCAGAGGCAGGAAAGACAAATGTTAACTATTAATGTATTTTCTAAAGTACCAACAGTGATCTTAGTCTTACACAAGAGACACAATGTAGACAGTTCCTCATTTTGAAGAGCTTTCAATCCAATTATCCAAAACAGAGAAGAGACAGGATGTATAAGGAAAGCTTGAGGAAGGAGTAGCTCAGAGGATTTTTGTTTCATTGGCTGATTGTTTTAGTTGCATTTCTATACAGAGTGTTTCATCTTTCATCATAGTCCGACTGGAAAAAGGCTTTGACAGATCTCTACCGGGAGTAAATTATATAGTTGGGAACTGCCTGTCTTTCTTTAATAAGTTCAGAATCCTCAAGAAAGGTTTGGAAATCAATCTCATGGTATAATCCTGCAAACTCTTTTGCACCTCAGTATATTTTGCTCTGTGAACAGTCACACCATTCCCAGGTGTTCAAAAGCCACCCAGAAGTACCCATCCATGGTCTGAGCTGAAAATAAAAGCAAACTGCTTTTACTTACTCAGTTCATAAAATATCATTTAATTCAATGTTTATACTGCACCTAACAATTGTAAGGGACAATCTACAGGTATTGCAAGGAGTTAATAAAATGTAGAAAATTTCACAGAATCACCATAGAATCAGAGGAGGGTTTGGGTTGGAAGAGACCTTTAAAGGCCATCTAGTCCAAACCTCTTGCAGTGAGAAGGGACATCTTCAACCAGGTCAGGTTGCTCAGAGCCCCATCCAACCTGACCTTGAATGTTTCCAGGGATGGGGCTTCTACCACCTCTCTGGGTAACCTGGGCCAGGGTTTCACCACCCTCAGTGTAAAAAATTTCTTCCTTCTATCTGGTCTGAATCTCCCCTCTTCTATTTTAAATCCATTTCCCCTTGTCCTATTGCTACAGGCCCGGCTAAAAAGTCTGTCCCCATCTTTCTTATTGCCCGTTCAAGTATCGAAAGGTGCAATAAGGTCTCCTTGGAGCCTTCTCTTCTCCAGGCTGAACAGCCCCAGCTCTCTCAGCCTTTCTTCATAGCAGAGGTGTTTAATTCCTCTGAACATTTTTGTGGCTTCCTCTGGACCTGCTCCAACAGGTCCATGTCTTGTGCTGAGGACCCCAGAACTGGACTGAGTACTGCAGGTGGGGTCTCACCAGGGTGGAGTAGAGGGGGAGAATCACTTCCCTTGACCTGCTGGCCAAGCTTCTTTTGATGCAGCCCAGTATATGGTTGGCCTTCTGGGCTGCAACCATGCCTTGCTGGCTCATGTTGAACTTCTCATCCACCACCACTCCCAAGTCCTTCTCCACAGGGCTGCTCTCAATGCCTTCATTTCCCAGCCTATACTGATACCCGAGATTGCCCTGACCCAGGTGCAGGACCTTGCACTTGGCCTTGTTGAACCTCATGAGGTTCAAATGGGCCCCCTTCTTGAGTTTGTTCAGGTCCCTCTGGATGGTATCTGCTTGTCAGACCTGAAGTTCCCTGGCGTGACATACCAGTGTATGTACAAGGGAAACCAATAAACCAATAAAACCAATGAGTTTGGTTTTATTCAGACTGAAATGTTCCTAATCTATTATAAAATGGTGATATTCTTGGGTTGCCTGTGGATTTCAAGGAGGGTTTCTTAAACTGCAGGATGAATATTTACAGACTGAAAAAAATTCCTGCATATATTTGTGTGTATTATCTCTGTTTCTAGAGAAACTGAAGCCTAATAATAGACTCAAAAACGTTTATAAGAACCTCCATTAAGCATGCTTGACTCCTCTTTAATTTTTAAGGATGAATTATTTGTATTGTCTGTGAAGGCAGCAGATTAACAGGCCAATATTATGAAATGCTCAATTTAATGGGAATTTTAAAATGAAAACAAGATTAGGCTGTAAGAGCAGGCAGGAGCTCTCTAGGATACGCAGTATGGACACCTTCGTTGAACACCGTGCAATGTCTTGTTTACAATACTGTGTCCTTTCTCAGTGTTCTCAAGCATTATGACATTTCAAGTGAAATCTTTAGGATCTTTGCCATCCTTTCAATAGTATCCAGGAATTTATTTTTTACTGTTATTTATATAAATTAGTAGGAGATCACCCAACATGCCTTCTCTGGAAATGAACTGAAATTTAAACTGTCACTTCACTAACCTACAAATCACGTAAAGATATTTTTTTTCTTTTAACTTTCTAAGAAAAATCAAGTATTTTGCTCCCATACTTGACTAAAAATTAATGAAAAGCATTCCTTTCACAGCTGGCCCTTCTTTCTCCAGTGACCATCCCAAACCAGGAACAGAGCAGCAGGATTCTCCATGATGTTTCTGTCTGTGCAGCTCTCCATGGGGATGATATTCTTGGAGTCATCAAGCCTATTGTTTGCAGTAGCTTTGATGTATGGAATTTGTGCTATTTTCCACAAGAGAAGACCTTTGATTTTTCTTTTAAATGAAATTATGTCTCTTATTTATAACCATGATATTTGACTATTAACACTTCAGGCATATTAGTCTTTTTCACAGGAATATGAATTCTGTCGTCAGTAAAGAGATGAAAAGAGGAGCATATTAGACCAAATCATCAATCTGTGATGCACAGAGATGGTGGGGGCAAAATTTTCAGTATGGCCTCATCTGATTAACTCCAGGTTATTCATTATAATACAACAAAATCCATCTAAATTGCCATTTCATTACTGGGGGAAAAACAAAACAAAACAAAACAACAAAAAACCAAACCTGAGTCATACTGTGAATTTCATTTTAGATAAATTATATTTTTGGTATGTGTATCCCCTCACTTCTTAAGAAGTGCTAGTGATAACCAGGACAACCTATTTTTGAAAAACATACAGGAAAAGAAACTGATTTATGGCATTCATAAAGACTGTCCTTTTTAAAACATTGCTTTAGTGTATTTTATTTAAGTAAGAAATCTTCCATATAACAATGAAATTGACAAACAATAACACCGTCTTGATTTTGTATTCTCCATGATAGTTTGAAAAACACTTGCAGAAGCTACAGAAATTGGGTAGTATGAATAATCAGAGCAGTTAATACCTTATAGATTCAACTGAAAATGACCTAGTTATTTAGTAATTTTTTAACTGATTGAAAAAGTGATCATTATAAAACACAGGAAATTCAACTGTGGCTTTGAAAGACATTTAAATCCACATACTATGTACATAACCACTTACAAAGTGCAGCTAGAGTATTTATGTTCTAGAGCAACCAAAAAGCAAGCATGAAGATTGCAGGTGCAAGGAAGAGACCGAGTTATGGATATTTCTCTCTTCCTGGATCATATCCAACCATGACTTTATGTGTGATTTGCAATCATGAATAGGTATTCACTTTAGAAACAAGCCATTAATAAGATGGTTGTATCAAATTAATTCATTCCATGACCTAAAAAGAGATGGGG
>NW_010323803.1:0-9086 GCF_000700745.2 Antrostomus carolinensis | reverse complement strand
AACCCAAACTATTCTATGATTCTATGAAACTGTTCTTTACATTTTCAATAGAAGTCTAGAATGTAGCTGAAATAACAAGAGAACAAACAAAATATTACTCTTCTGCTCCAGAGACAAGTTAACCAGAAATTTGCAAGATAGATTGCATGTAATAAGCAGTCAGACTACATCACTCCTTCTAAAGTTGCTGGTTTATCTTTCACATAGAATTTAGCTTTAATATGTATTTCACTGCTATAGTATTAGGGTGATCTTCCTCACAGTACTCATAGTGGCTACTTAAAAATGTTAATTGTTCACAGCAATGAAGATGCCTAAAAAATATTGTTTAGATGCCTAAACAGTATTGTCTATGTCGATTGCTTTTTGAAAGAAACTTCCTTAAGAATCTTTTTAAAGGCATCTTAAAACATCTGAAAACTATATGACAGATTTTCAAAAGGTATACAGATCTACAGAGATAGTATCTAGGGCTTGTAATGGAGATTGGGCCACTAAATATCTTCTTAGGAAGAGAGGGATGGGAAAGCAGAGTGATGAACAGAAGCTCAAACACATAGTGAATTCTAATTATTTACTCCCTCCAATGACTCTAAAAAGCTCTGAAACATAATTACAAAGCTAATACTAGTACAGGCTTTAAAACTTAAATCAATTGTTACTTCAGTAATAAATTAAGAGGAACCCAAGGACAAAAAAATCTTCAAGTGACACTAGTGTATCTTAAAAAAAAAATTCATTCCATACATAAATTTTACAGACAGAAGCAGAGAAGCATTGTGCTTGTTTCAGAGAGAGAGCAATGTGCCTGCAATGTGAACAGGAAAGAACTTTACCAGAAGTTAACAATAATTTTTAAAAGCTTCTCAGATCATTAAATGTTTGTATTTCAATCCTGGAACTTCACTATGGGAACTCTTGTATTTGTAATCTTTTGATTATAACACACTATGGTAAGAAAGAAATTATGGCATGAGTGTTAGCTTACTTTGTACTTTTCTTTAAACCAGCTTTAACAACAGTGCTAAACTTCAGTCACAGAACTTCACAATATTCACTGAACTAAACCACGAGGACTTTCAGGTAAGTTTAGTTAAGTTTTCTGGCACATACATAAAATATGTGCCATACAAAACATTTGTTAAAAATGACACATAGCACCACATTCAAGGTGTGCCTTTATTATTTCCTTTGCAGATATTAATTTACCCTAGCTGAAAAGGTTTTGTTGCAATTATATTCGAGAGCACTTAGTGTGCCCTCTTGTGTGTGGGAAATGTTACACCACTATGCATTAAATCAGTTGGGCACATATACAAAAAAATTATCTCTTTAAAATTATAATTTAAAGTTATTCTAAAATACAAACAATACACACTGCCTTTAAACTATTCTTCTTACAACTTCAGACTCATATCAGACTAAAATTTATAGAAGTATAATCAGTGCCAACACAATGTATTTTCCAGATTTTTTTTACAAAGTAAATATTAACGGACCTGCAAAACAGCTATGCTTTTTAATGCTATTTTATTTATACCTGCTTTATTAATAACAAATTTAACAGTAAAATGATGCATCTTTTGAAATCACACAGCACTTGCAATACAGAAATACAATATAAAGCTACTCAAAATTTAGAACAACCTAGTAGAAATATTTTAAGGCATATATATGATAGCTCTCTGATTAAGAGCTAGAAAGACGATTTAAATGTTTCATGTGGTCCCAAACATGTTACCTAAGAATTAACTTGACATAAGATGAACATTGTCTTCAATAGGACTACTAATTTTATGATATTTAAATACATGGACAAATTGTTTCATCCCAGACAAGATGGATATCTGCTTCTCCTTCGGGCTGTGTTTGGCTTATCAAATACTAGATTTCAACCACCCTGGGAGAATGTCTCAGTTTTAGCCAAGAAGAAAAGACAGGAATGAACTGTTTATTTGGTCACTTAAATAGACAGCCTGTTTAGTAACAAGAAAAAAAGTAAAAAATCAAGGCAATTAATGACTATACACCCAAGCTCTGTAGCAATGAAACAGGTGACATAGGAATCACATTAAAGCAAACCAGAAATCAAAACAAGTGGGGGTGGGGGGGAAAAAGAAGCAAAAATTAAGGAAGGACACACTTCAACAAAAGAGGAGGATAAGAATTAATGCAGTATATAATATCACAGCTAAAAGGTTGGGGTTTTTTTAATTTCTTAAAAGGACCATTGTGAAAACTGAAATGGGACAAAAAGATGTACATGTATATATTGTTGCATTTCTTTAAATTATAGGCACCTATATCTTTGCTTTCAATCAGTACTGCTGTTTCAACAATATTGTAAAAAAACACGCTGATATTTTGTTTGAAGTTTAGCATCTACACATAGCCTGTCCCTCATTGGTGCAGCATGACTAAATCAGCAAGTTGGGACAGAGAGAAAGTAGTGGGCACGCATCAATGCAAAAAAATTGTAATGACAGGTATAAGAGACAAGTGAGAAGAAAAAAAAAGTGTAGCTGTGCAACAACGAAACATGCTTGCAAACCCCATGCTCTCCTCTTCATTTGAACTGTCAAGTCTTTTCATAAATATGTGATAATTTGGGAAGTTAAATAGAACAGGCTGTAAACGATTTAATTTACCATTTGATTCCAACTCTATTTGATTGAATGCATCTTCTATCTTTTCTTCAATCAAGTCTTCTCAAAAATGTCCAAAAATGGTACTATAATTATCCCACCAATATGTTTTTTACTGCAAGTACTAAAATACAGCTTATCAAAATCCTAAGCAAAATCAATAGGAGCTGCAACATTATGCCAATCTGCAAGTCAAGCCCAGGTATACAAAGGCAGGATTCTTCTCTACTTGCTTTCTGACTAATTGAATACAGATTCAGACGAAGTGTAACAAACTTGACTCCCAAACAGCGTACGATCATGGAACTAATTCAGACTAGCATTTGCCATTCAGCATTTTCCTCATTTTCACAGGGAGAGGGAGTTAAGAGTATGAATGATATAAAAAGAAATGGGGCTTTTGTTTTAAACAAAAATAACTGCTTATGCTAACCACACAGAAATGGAAAGTCTTGCCTACATATTCATACCTCATGTATTTTTGAACACTGATGTAAAGTATGTTGTGTTGTTACTAAAGTGGTCTAAATACATCTGAAGTGTTTTCCCGACAATCAAAAGCCATTGGTACACATTCTGCCATACAAATGTCAAAGCACGTGGGTATCATTTGGTTTATTTTGTGGTCCATCTATATAATACATACATGGAAATTCTATCCATTCTGCATTTCATTTCATTCTTCCTTAACATGTTAAGAGAATAAATTGTACTCATGGTATTCACATAACACAAGAAAAATGCTACCTCAACTGCTGAAGCATTATCCTTGCCTTGGAAGTGTTCTAATTCAAAACCATTACCACCTAGTGGCCTCCTACAGTTAAGTAACTGCATCAGTAGACAAGGGAAGAGCTATGGATGTCATCTATCTGGATTTCTGCAAGGCCTTTGACACAGTCTCCCACAACATCGTTCTCTCTAAATTGGAGAGATATGGATTTGATGGGTGGATTGTTCACTGGATAAGAAATTGGCTGGATGGTTGCTTCCAGAGGGTAGTGGTCAATGGCTCAATGTCCAGATGGAAGACAGTGACAAGTGGTGTCCCTCAGGGGTCTGTACTGGGACCACTGCTGTTAAGTATCTTCATTAATGATACTGACAGCAGGATTGGGTGCACCCTCAGCAAGTTCACTGACAATACCAAGCTGGGTGGTGCAGTCAATGTGCCAGAGGGATGGGATGCCATCCAGAGTGACCTGGGCAGGCTGGAGAAGTGGGCCCAGGTGAACCTCAAGAGGTTCAACAAGGCTAGGTGCAATGTCCTGCATCTGGGTCAGGACAATCCTCATTATCGATACAGGCTAGGAGATAATGTGCTGGAAAGCAGCCCTAAGGAAAAGGACTTGGAAGTAGCAGTGGATGAAAAACTGGACATGAGACACCAATGTGCATCTGCAGCCCAGAAGGCCAACCACATCCTGGGCTGCATCAAAAGAAGTGTGGCCAGCAGATCAAGGGAGGTGATTCTGCCCCTCTACTCTGCTCTGGTGAGACCTCACCTGGAATACTGCATCCAGCTTTGGAGCCCTCAACACAAGAAGGACATGTACCTGTTGGAGTGTCACCAGAGGAGGGCCACAAAAATGATCCGAGGGCTGGAGCACCTCTCCTACAAGGACAGGCTGAGAGAGTTGGGGCTGTTCAGCCTGGAGAAGAGAAGGTGCCGGGGGAACCTTATAGCGGCCTTCCAGTACCTGAAAGGTGCCTATGAGAAAGCTGGGGAAGAGCTGTTCACAAGGGCATGTGGCAACAGGACCAGGGGTAATGGTTTTAATTGAGAAAAGGGTAGGTTGAGGTTGGACATTAGGAAAAAGTTTTTCAATATGAGGATGATAGATCACTGGAACAGGTTGCCCAAAGAGGTAGTGGAGGCCCTGATCCTGGAGATATTCAAGGTCAGGCCTGATGGGGCCCTGAGCAACCTGCTCTAGTGAAGATGACCCTGCTTGCTGTTGGGGGGTTGGACTAGATGACCTTTGAAGTTCCCTTCCAACCCAACACATTCTATGATTCATTCTACGTTCTCTGTACATAAGCAAGCTTCGTATATACAAATAGTACATCTTTTATTACTGCTTCCTAAATATGCTGTTCTGAGCCAGTTTTCCTTGAATTTGATATGACAAGTCCCTCACTACCTTATGCACATATCAAGGCATGGTCATCATAGAGAAGATACTGACATCTTTTTTAAGATACTTCTACACAACGTTGTCTTCTGTAAATATTTTTTGCCATATTTTGTCCATAATACGAATATTTGGTTTTCATTTTTCTGAAAGTATTGCATTTCACCTTAGAAAAGGTGGTTCGCTGGCTGGATTCTACGCATGAAAAAGAACGAACTGTAATGGTACCACAAACTCCTGATGACCATTTTAGAAACACTGTTTTGCGTCATACATCTTCTACACACAAAGAGGTAACAAATTACTAGTACATTTTAAAAATAGACATCACATTCAATGCACTTTCTTTATCAAATGTACTTCATGAGTCAGAAAAGTATATAAGGTAAGCTAGTTGTTTGGTTATATGCTTTAATATTTTAGAAGATACATGTTTGCAAAAGAATAAGCAGCAATAGCAGATGGTAGCCAACATGAATAGAGTCACTCTTGATCACCTGTGCATAACAGAGTTGCATAAAGGCACAAAGAATGTAAAACAGGGGAGAAGTGGCCCTTCATGGAATGATACCTGTATAACATTACTTTTCCACTTAATACAGAAAGCATCGGGCCAAATTAGAATCATATGCCTCTGAAAGCAAACCCGAGAAAAGAGCTTCCAGGCAAAATAAAACACAGTTGCAAAGCAGACAAAACTAGAGAATATCCCAAAAATATCTATAGCAAAAAAATGTTTATTTGTGGTAAGAAATACACAGTAATGCACAGTTTTGGTTGTTACAGTTAAAAGGAAAATGAAATAAAGACAGGAGAAGGGAAGAACTTGGAAATATAATCCGGTCCTCCAGGGGAAAGTGGAGAAGAAAAAAACCAGGCATCTGAGTTTATAAAACCTGGGAATATAGCCATTACAAGTAGTAAAATAAGAAAGCGAGAATAACTGTTATGCAAAGTAGCCTACTTAAACCTGTAAAAAGCCTACTGAAAACTAGAATGATCAGTTATGATACTTGATACTGATGCTCCATTATTACAGGAGGCTGTTATTTTCCATTGCTAACAACCAACTATCCCAGTCTAATTCCACTTTATCACTAATAATCCACGTGAGAAAATCAGAAAACTATCTGAACTTGTTGGGAGGTCCAGCATAGGCACTACTAGGTAGAAACAAATGAAAGGCTTACAAACTTAAAAAAAAAAACAACAACAAAAAAAACAAACCTTGAAAAGCAGAGATGGTCATTAGAGATGACTCCATAATTACTCTAATGGTCATTAGAAATGACCACTACACATGGCCATTAGAGATGGCTCCATAATACAGTGGCACAAGCTAGAAATTTACCATCCAGAATGCACTGAATTGCCTGCTCCCTTTCCAAGCACACGCTGTATTTCATCGTGCTGCTGCTAGATCAGCCACTGATGGACTGTCTTACATGGTTAAAGCATGACAGCAAGAGGTAGGTGCAAAATGTAGTTGTCCAAGACGATAAGTCTTCATGGCAAAATGCAGCACTATGCCAAACACATTCTTTTGTAAGCATATAAAAAAGAGCTCTTATTTCAGAGCACAACTGTAGCTGTTTCTTTTCAAGCATTTCCGAATTCTCAGAAAACAAAAATGAATGAAAGAGAGGGCTTTCATTCTCAATGAGAGAAGATCAAGAGAACCCATCTCAGAAAACAAAAATGAATGAAAGAGAGGGCTTTATGAGAGAAGATCAAGAGAACCCATCTTCAACCAAACCAGGCAGTTACAACTCCATATTTGACAACTGCCAAGCCCTGGAAAATTCCCAAATTAAAGCTGTTCCAAAACTCTGAATACATTAACTAGTTAATGCCTTAAAAACCATCTCAGTATTTTTTATTGTGCAAAATCAGAATTGCACAAACTTATTCACACACAGATGCTGACACAAGTAGCAGGCATTAGCCCCCAAGACAGAAGCCATTTGTATTTCAGATTTTCTGTTTTGCAGACAGTACACAAACTCATTCCCTGAAATAATAGCCAATTAAAGCAACTAAATAGAAATTACACAAATCAAGTTTCCCAGAAAACTAAGGATGGTCAGACAAACACTACCAATTTATGTTAGGTCTGTATGAAGATATTTCTCCCAGCTGCCAGTTCTGCCAGGATTGTCCCCTGCGAACAACAGTCAACAGAGACGGGTATCTCCATGCACAGTCACTCCAGCCCATAGCCTGGCACATGCAGTCAACCTGGCAATTTAAGTTAATATTCTGGGCTGCACACAAGTATCTCTGAAGCACAGACTACAACTTGTTTGTATTATGCATTCACAATATTCTTAAAAAGGTGTAGAAGTATTTCAGTACCACAGCCTTTCCTTACATGCCACTGGCCAATATGCAGATGCTACACATTTAAACAACACCAGTTTTTTATCCCGACGGGAAAGAATGCAAAATAAAGCCATGTTTGGCTTCTCTTCACCTTCAGTTAAGCATGTCAGTATATAAAAGCTAACTCAATTGCTTTCAACATGCAGATGTTAGAATTATAACCTACAATGCTTTCCACTTAGCATTTAAAGAAATTTAAAAATGAAAAAGAAAGTCTTTTGGATAAACATTCTCTGTAATAACCACGAGACATTTATAATTAATTCCATTTAAACTGTTTGCAAGGAAGCTTCTTCCAAATCCAATTTTATATTTTTTCCACACAATTTAAGGCACTAAGATCTTACTAAGAAGTCAGTTTTGAACATCAGCATTGACAGTAATTTTACTCTTTAAATAATCAAGTAACATGTATACATAATTTTGGTAATTACAAATGTATTTTTATTCCACACACTTATCAGAAATAGCTAAACCATCTTAAGTCTTTTTATTTTCTTTTATAGATGAAAGTAAGACTTAAACTAACAGAAACATTTGGTACTGTTAAACTACTGTAAACCAATGCATACAAAAGAGCTTGCAGACCTCACTCTGCGTCACAAGAAAACCAGCACACACCGTAATGAGGCTTTGATGTGAAAGTTAATTCAATTAGTAATATCCCTTGACAGTGTACTGGGTGCCTTTCCAGAAGCCTCCTCTTAAGTCTGGAAACTACAGAAATAACGAGCATAATGGAAGACCTTCTTCACCAACAACAAGCTAGCAGCAGTGGAACTTGCTTCCCAGGAGCTGAAATTACAAGTCAAGATACAAAACTCCTTTCTTTCAGCTTAAACAAGAAGGGAAACACACACACACAAAAAAAAAATCAAAGTTCCCTTCCACCCCCAAAATAACCATTCCTGAAGAAAAATACATAATTAAAGATTGAGACAGAGGCATAACTTAATATTGGTAAATGAGCTAGGAAGAGCATCCTGATATTCCCCATAAACTCTCTTTAGTTCATTGGCATTTCTTTGTATTATAGCAGTGACCAAGTACCTAAAATCATTAAACAGAGCCCAAATATATGCAGCTAAATGTTTTACAAGTCCTTGCTCACAAATCTACAATTACTACACTTACAGAAAACCCATTTGTGTAAGGATGGAATTTTAAATTTTTTATTTTACAAAATGATGTAATGGTGGACATGGTCCCGGGCAAGCTGCTACACCTGACCCTGCTTGAACCGGGGCATCGGACTAGATGATCTTTAGCTGTCCCTTTCAACCTCAGTGATTTTGTGGAGGTGCTGAACAGCATTAAAGAGGTGTAAAACTACCTTGGATTTTATTTCCATTCAAAATACACAAGGATCTGGGGTGTGCATCTCATTTTCAGGAGATGGAGCATGCCAAGTGAGAAGATATTCATACATAGGAAGCGTGCAAATCACATCTGTGCTGAAACAGAATGGCTGTCTTTAACTCAATGCAGCTGTCATTTACAAATATCACCTGGAATACGAAAGGACGATTTCCTTAAGGCTGGAGTCAGAAAAACAGCCTTCTCTTTCCAGCGCTGACATGGGCAAGCCACCTCCGCCACTCAACTTGGCCTTCGCAGAGCTAAGCACGGGCCTGAGTAAAGGACCTGACACACAACTAGGCTGAAACCCCTGGAGGAAGTATGCCATGCTATTTACTACAACGAGAGTTTCACCTATACGCTTCCAAGTGTTAGAGAGGCCAACGAGCCGAAAAGCTTGTTAATCAGCTTCGAGAAGCTCGAGCAGAATTACGCTTCAAGATATTTCAGGAAATCACGCTCAGAACAGGTCCTACAAGAAGGGCACTGGCTCCAGCTGCCTAAGCAGCGTGAGAAGAGACAGGAGGTGCGGCTGGCTGCACGCCCC
The DNA here is from genome assembly GCF_000700745.2 of Antrostomus carolinensis. Taxonomy (NCBI): domain Eukaryota; kingdom Metazoa; phylum Chordata; class Aves; order Caprimulgiformes; family Caprimulgidae; genus Antrostomus; species Antrostomus carolinensis. The sequence continues at coordinate 18 of NW_010323803.1, read as the reverse complement.
CCACCATTTCGCACCCGG
>NW_010323802.1:0-3043 GCF_000700745.2 Antrostomus carolinensis | reverse complement strand
CCCTCCCCGTGCAAACCCCAGCGCTGGGAGTTAGGAGCGGAGCCCGACGGCAGGTAAAGGTCCAAAAGTTTCCCCTTTCTTATTTTTTCGGAACACGAGATGTCAGAGAAGCAGGTCCCTCCAAGAAATGCCATTTCAATGATTTTAATAAGCAAAATAGGAAACAATTTTAATAACCAAAAACAGAAACCAGTCTGAATAAAACTACAATAGACCAGGTTTTTTAATATTTTTTCATATCATAAGCAGGATTTGAAATTGATCCCTTCAGAACTTTACATGAAATAAAAACAATTTTTTTCCGCTGCTGCAATGTTTTTGATTTCAACACAGTTGAATCAGTAAAAACCAAAGATCGTTTTCTGATGCATGACTAATATCCACAATATTTAAAACTGCAAGCACCATGCTGTTCATTACAATCTTGTTATTACTGTTAATTTATAAACTAATACAAACTTAAAATGCATCCGGCCAGCAGTGCCAGCTATCCTAAAAGGAAACTAAAAAATAAGTTTTCATTTTGGTATTTTTGTCAGTGCAACGTAAATCCTTTTACTGACCTGCAGGAGGAAAAAAAAAAAAAAAAAAAAAGTAATAAAAACACCCATAAGACTCCAAACTACTACTACTACTATACAACTGCAAATAAATTTGGGCTAAAACTTTCACTCGCTGCATAGGGAAGCAGAGAAGCAGACTACAAATCATCTCAAAAGAATACACTTAAAAGTTGCAGTATGTCTTCTTAAACAAAAAAGAAAAAAAAAGTTAAAAAAAAGTTTGTATTTTATATGCTCTTCCAGCCCACTCATCCATTGAGAAACCTAACTGCAGTGGTGACACGGAGCCCTCGCTGCTGCTGCAACTTGACTCGTGACGGGGGGGGTTTGTTGGGGTTTTGCTTTGCTTTTTTTTAATTTTTTTTTTCATTTATTTACTGAAAAATCAAGGGGCAGTTGTTTCTTAAAAGGAACTGGTATCTCGTCCGTCCTTGGCTTCCTGAGTGTACAATCGGAAGGGAAACTATATGGCCAAGCCTAACCACTCCAGACTGGGAATTGTCCTGAAGGAAAAGAGCTTCACTGCCACTTTAAAGCATGGAGAAGGCTCTAGTGACCGATGAGAGTTTTTCCCTGGTAAGTTTAGGTTTGTCAATGCCATTCAGGCTTTTTTGCTTCTGCCCCAACAAACAAAAACCAAAATGAAAACTAAAAAAATAAAAAAAATAAAAAAATACAACTTAAAAGTGCACCAGATATACAAAGTTGTTTTTTTATTCTAATGCAAAATGCCCATAACTTTTTTTTTCCTTAAGTATCTCTTTAATACCAAACCGTATAACCAGCCTGCTGAAATGTTATTTTGTTTTTGTGTTTTTTTTCCTCTGTGCGGTTTGAAGTAGCAGATATTTACAAGCTAACAACCATAAAAGAAAATAAAGAGAGCAAAACCAATGAACAAAAACTGCACAAGCAGTAAAAAGTTTGATAACTTGTGATGTTTTTCTTATTGATGAAACAAAACAACAACAGAAATCTATGATCGATGATCAACATGCTATAGTTAAACAAGAAAATGGTACAAAATAGAAATTATTACCATACATGTCCAGCATGCAGGATTAATATTTTTAATGCAGATTTTCGTATTTTTCTATATAATCAAGCAGGCAATAAAACTGATGAGTTTCTTTCTTTCTTTCTTTCTTTCTTTCTTTCTTTCTTTCTTTCTTTCTTTCTTTCTTTCTTTCTTTCTTTCTTTCTTTCTTTCTTTCTTTCTTTCTTTCTTTCTTTCTTTCTTTCTTTCTTTCTTTCTTTCTTTCTTTCTTTCTTTCTTTCTTTCTTTCTTTCTTTCTTTCTTTCTTTCTTTCTTTCTTTCTTTCTTTCTTTCTTTCTTTCTTTCTTTCTTTCTTTCTTTCTTTCTTTCTTTCTTTCTTTCTTTCTTTCTTTCTTTCTTTCTTTCTTTCTTTCTTTCTTTCTTTCTTTCTTTCTTTCTTTCTTTCTTTCTTTCTTTCTTTCTTTCTTTCTTTCTTTCTTTCTTTCTTTCTTTCTTTCTTTCTTTCTTTCTTTCTTTCTTTCTTTCTTTCTTTCTTTCTTTCTTTCTTTCTTTCTTTCTTTCTTTCTTTCTTTCTTTCTTTCTTTCTTTCTTTCTTTCTTTCTTTCTTTCTTTCTTTCTTTCTTTCTTTCTTTCTTTCTTTCTTTCTTTCTTTCTTTCTTTCTTTCTTTCTTTCTTTCTTTCTTTCTTTCTTTCTTTCTTTCTTTCTTTCTTTCTTTCTTTCTTTCTTTCTTTCTTTCTTTCTTTCTTTCTTTCTTTCTTTCTTTCTTTCTTTCTTTCTTTCTTTCTTTCTTTCTTTCTTTCTTTCTTTCTTTCTTTCTTTCTTTCTTTCTTTCTTTCTTTCTTTCTTTCTTTCTTTCTTTCTTTCTTTCTTTCTTTCTTTCTTTCTTTCTTTCTTTCTTTCTTTCTTTCTTTCTTTCTTTCTTTCTTTCTTTCTTTCTTTCTTTCTTTCTTTCTTTCTTTCTTTCTTTCTTTCTTTCTTTCTTTCTTTCTTAGATTGAATGTCCCATCTGAGTCCTGTAACTTACTTCTCAAAGCAGGCAATATATGAAGAGTTTGCATATATTGTCCTTTTTTATTTATTCTCTTTTTCCAAGCAGGTAAATTGTGCATGAGATGGTGCTGTATATGTCCTCTCTCTTTCCAAGCAGGCAGTATGTTATAGATGGCTTGTTCATTGTCCTTTTTTTAATTATTATTCTCTTAAAGTCCATCTCGTTCTGCAAGCAAGCGATCTATAAAACGCTTCACTTGTCCTTTTCTCCTTTGCCTCTGCCTCTGTCCTTCTCTCTAACTCGCAAATGTAAGTCGAAAAGTTGCACTTTACCTCTCCCGTCCCCACCCCCAGCCTACTTTTCCCACAGCTACTCTAGAAGACTGGATGCTGCAAAAAAACCCCAAAAAATCAAGTCTATTTTTCTCTCCTTCTTTCTCTCTAGTCAAGCAGATAGATGGATGGAGATGTCAGAGGAGGATGGGAGCGGGG
>NW_010323801.1:3602-4682 GCF_000700745.2 Antrostomus carolinensis | reverse complement strand
CTTCCAATCCTAACCATTCTATGACTCTATGGGTCCCAGAAGGAGCTGGGGAAGCTTCTGGTAGCTTCTCACAAGAGTCACCCCTGTAACCCCTCCCCAGCTACCAAAACCCCACCACACAAACCCAACATAGGTCTACACAGTCCAGCTAAAATATTTCAGTTCAACTCAAAAATGAAAAATCTCAAATTCAGAGAGAAACTGGTTTAGATCAAAATTAAAATTGTAATTTTGTCATCAATTTTTTTTTTTTTTTTTTTTTTTTAAGCTAGAGGAAGAGGAAATGCATACGTTTATACTTGAATATGACCATAATTTTCAAAGTCCAGGAGGAGGAAGGAGACCATTTTGCTGGTATTCTTTCCTAAATCACCTCAGTAGTGTCCCGTCTCATTCAGTGGGGTTACAGGGTGGTTGTTCTTGGATGTCTGTACGGTAGTGGTGACAATTGCTTCAAGAGTTTCTATTAAACCACAATTTGTTAAAAGGTCTTGGAAAAAGTGTAACAGTATTGTAAAAGGTAAATGACTTGGCAATGAAAACTCACAATACAAATAACTTGGCAAAGGAAACTTACACACTACTGACACTTACTGGCCAAATTGAAACTTACAGGCTTAGCAAATACTAACAACGTCAATCACTTACAATGAACTAAACAATAACTATCAAAACTTGCAATCACGTGGCAATACCAAAATCTTATAGCAATACTAAGAACAAAAAATCACTTAACAATGAAAACTTACAACAATGTTGTCCTTATGTGCCAGAAAGAACTGGGAAAGAAAAGGGAAAATTGAAAAAGAAAAACAGAAAAAGGAAAGGTACAGAAAAGTTTCTGGAAAATCAGCATTCCTTGGCTCCATTGAAGTTCAGTCCAGCTGTTCTGGGATCCTTGGGTGGCAGGTGCACACTCTCCCATTATTAATTCACCTTTTTATAGAGAAAAGTTCTCAGGTCTGTGCCTATGGCAGGTGATGTAATGTAATTTTGCTTTAGAAACAGCAGAGGAGGAGGGACTTTTCATAAGGGCTACTAATGACAAGACAAGGGGAAATGGGTTTAAACTGAAAGAGG
>NW_010323801.1:0-3264 GCF_000700745.2 Antrostomus carolinensis | reverse complement strand
ACTCTTTCAGCTTCTACACAGCATATGTTCATATTCTTTTTCTTCTCCAGATTCATTGTTCCTAGAATCCGGGTCAGATCCAGAGATATTTTTAACATCTTTATCAATGATCTGAAGAATGCAATTGAGTAATTTTTAATAAAGTCTGAAAATGACACCAACTGCTCCTCTGATCAGTTTGAGCTTTTCTCAACCAAAATTATCCTATGATTTGATAGTCCTTCTTTCCTTCCTCTAGTTCCTTTGTTCCTTGCAGCTGAATCAAACAAAATGAAGTAATACCAGAAGCCCACATTGCAGTCAAATATTTTAAATTTTCAAACTTTTTTGTCATGAAGTATCTCTATCTATGCAAAGAGTATCTGACTCCAGATACTGTATTTTACTAATTGGCAGTATATCAAACCCAAAATTTAAAATAAATATATATTTGATTTAATAAGAAGATAAAAGATTAATTCTATGTCACTCAGAAATCTCAACCATAAAAAAGAATAAGAAAGTTTTCTAATTAGTTTGGTGTTAAAATCCTTTAAATATGTATGTATACATATATATTGCAGAGTAAAGATACTTCTTGGACATTAATGTTAAGAATGTATATGGGCTACACTTTAAACACAAGCTTGTCCAGTTAAGGTCACTAATGCATTTCTTTTAATAGTGGGTAGCCATATATTTTGTTTCTAGACTTGCATGGGGTTTTTTGTCTTTCAGACAGCTAACATGAATACTAAAAAGATGGGGCACGTTTTTCATTGCACTGTGAAACACATGGATACTGACTTTCAGTAAATACCATATGCTAAATTCACACACCTCATGCAAAGATAATTCATAATTCTAAGTCTTTAGAAATAGAAGTGCTCTGGCACTGCTATCTTTACATTAGCAGTCAAATAGGGTTTCCTAGTCTCTTGAGGTCTAATTAGACTTGCAGGGTTTTACGTGCCATTCCTAAGGGGATGGGAGCTACATAGTATCTTCTGTTTATGCTACTAGTGTCACTGCTCTTCTTTTTCAGAGATTGTTTTGACATAAGCGGAATTACCATTCCCTCTATAAAAAAATGTCATTACTTTTTGTAGTTTGTATCAGCTGATGCAACTATTTTTTTCTAATGCTTAATATACTCATGTTTTGCTACATCTGAGTATATTAAAAAGATACCAAAGAAAAGTACACAGAAGGAAAATCTATCAGTCTTTAAAATATGTCTCTAGATGCTAAAAAAAAATAAAAATCCACCTATCACTGATGAATTAATTAGGCTGAGAATTGGAAAGAATTTTTTCAGAGACAGATTTCATTTAGTTTTTGTTTGTTTGATTTTCTTATTTTTATATTGAGAGTTTTAAATGTATTGAGTATAACTATTGGTCATAGTACTTGGATTTCTCCAAAGCACAAAACATGAACAAGTAACAAAATAATACTTGCTTTTCAACTCATAAGCATATTGTGTTCAGCTTTGTGTTATACAATAGAAATAATAAAAAATTAAGATTCCAAAAATGACATAACATCAACCAAGGACTAGAAGAGGGAAAGGAATGTACAGGCTTTGTAATGGCAGAACTGAGGAACATGATTCTACTGAGGAAAATCAATTTAATACTAAGAATAGATGACTTATCTGCAGCAAGATATTTCATAAGAGTATTAGCTATCTTAAAAATGGCAAAGAAGTGGTCTTTCTTCTCTGTCTTTTTGCAGTTACTATTTTACTTATATGACAGTTATGAATACTTTAATTGAGTTCTACACAGCCACAAGACAGGAGCAGAGTGAAAAACTACTGTAGAGACATTTGTTTTGTTGTTCTGTAGGCAGCATATGAACAAAATTAAGGCCCAGAGTACTTTCAATATCAAGACAGAAAGGCTGCTCCTGTCTTTACACAATTCTGTGCCTAGTTAAGGAAGAGTGAAAAGCTCTAAGTATCTTCATCCCATTTTTTTTTTCCCCCTTGGAAGGCTGTAATATTAGCAATGCATTTTTTCAGTGCATGAAGTACATCTCTTCGTACACAAAGATGCATATATAAATAATAAATTCTAATAATAATAAATGGCTGAACCCTAGCAGATACCTTTCATGATCTTCATACAACACATAGTTTGATGGCTACTGAACTGGCTTCAAAAAGGGGTAAGAGCATCTTTTTTTTTTTTTTATCAGATAGTAGTGTACAATATTCAGAGCCATAAGAAGAATAATAAGAAATTCAGAACTAAAACTATCCTATACCAGTATGACTAATACAGACCACAACCATTATACAGCTTTTTGAAATGTGTTTTTGACTCAAAGCAGAGAGTGCTTTGCATTCAATTGGGAATTCTGTCACCTTGGAATTTGCAGACACACTAATAAAAATGTACCTGATTATGCAATGAGCAAGAGCAGAAGACCAGATTGACAAGGAGGGAATACCTAAACAGTAGGAACTCAACAGACTGGAAACTTGAGGCAACATATTTCTCTAGGAGATGCACAATGCCATATATTTTAAAAGGTTTCTGTGAAACTCCATAAGCTCAATGACACAATGAATATACTTTATATGACTGTTAACTGACCATCTTAAAAAATCTAGAGCAAGACCCCAATTTCCTTCTTTTTCTTCTTTTTTTCTTTTTTTCCTCTCAAAAATAAGGATCAATATAAGAAAGTGGAAAACAATGTCAGAAATATTTTCCCTGAAGAAAATATCAGGTCTTTTATGATAAAAAGAGTGAGAAAAGTAGAGAGCTGGATTTTAAACAAAAAGAGGGTTGCTTATTTTTTGTTTGATTTCTTATTTTTTGTTTGGTTGGTTTTTAATGGCTGTTGACTGATTAACAACATATGCATCTATGAATTTTGATATTTTTTACTCATATAGACTACATATTGTCTATAGGTAACTTTGTGCCTTAAGGTTCGGTATTGGGACCGGTGCTGTTCAACATCTTTGTTAGTGACATGGACAGTGGGATTGAGTGCACCCTCAGCAAGTTTGCTGACGGCACCAAGCTGCGTGGTGTGGTTGACACGCTGGAGGGACGGGATGCCATCCAGAGGGACCTTGACAGGCTTGAGAGGTGGGCCTGTGCTAACCTCATGAAGTTCAACAAGGCCAAATGCAAGGTCCTGCATCTGGATGAGGGCAATCCCAAACATAAATACAGGCTGGGCAATGAGTGGCTTGAAACCAGCTATGAAGAGAAGGACTTTGCAGTGGTGCTGGTTGAGAAGCTCAACATGAGCCGGCAATGTGCG
>NW_010323800.1:0-1595 GCF_000700745.2 Antrostomus carolinensis | reverse complement strand
ATATATATATATATAGTAATATTTGTTAATAGTGTTAAATTAGTTTTATTTGTATAAAAATAAGGGAAGAGTTGTGATCTGTGGTTGCAATACCTGCTCTTCCTCAGCCATCAGGAGATGTCACCTCTCCTCCTGGAGCCTGTCCTCCTGCAAACCCACCAGGAAAATGGAGCCCCCAGGTTTGCAAGTGGTGGGAGGGAAGAGAAAACATTTTATTTATCTCCTAATAGACATTGTTTGCAGTTTGTCCAGGTGCTAAAAAAGTAGTTAGGCCAATATCTGTGCTGCCATAATTACTGGAGTCTGTGCAGTGACAATGTCGTGTGTTTTGTGCTTATGAGAGCAGCATTTGTGTTTTCTCCACAGTGAAACCCTCTCGTTAACTGCTGTGGCACATTGCCTGGAAATGGAACCTTTAAAACTCCTGCTTCAGAATAATAGGAATTAAACATCAACCCCCAGAGCCTTTTCAGGAATTCCTATCTGAAGTTCAATGTCAGTCTAAGGAGCAGGCTAACCAGCAGACTACCAGGTATAATTATTTTTCTCTGGCCTGATCCCCACACTTACCAAAATAACAGGAAGAAAAAAAAAAAAAATCCCAGTTCTCTCACCCAGCATCAGCCAAAAATACTCCGTGAGTGACTCTGTGCGGCCCCTGCTGGGGTTATTTATAGTGCAGAGCACGATTTGATGCCTCTAGAGGGAATTCTCTGGCAGGAGCGTCAGCGCAATAGAGCATTTCAGCAGACAGGTCTTACAGCTGGTGGGACTGGAATATAATCATAACAAAATCCAGCCATCCATGGGATATGTTTGTTGTGTTTTCCCACACTACTTGAAATGAGGATGGATGGTAATGTACTCCTTCTCATTTTGCAAGAGATCCTTTATTGCTTTTGAGAAGTAAATAAAGATATTGGATCCTCCAAGGAACAGTCTGGAAATACCCAAACTAGCGAATGGCTCCGTGCTCCTCAGCAACCAGCTCTGGCTGTTTTTTTACACCACATGTTACGTTGCAGAGATATTTGTACTGAAAATCTACCTGCCTGTGAAACAACCGGGCTGGTTTTCAGCTTGCCCAGCCCATAGGAGAAGGCTTCATCTATAGGACCACAAACAATCCCATAGGTGAGACTGGAAGGATGGGGCCAGCTCTGCTGACTGTTTGCCATGAGTCACCTTGTGCAGGGGCTGGCTGGGAACAGGACCACGACTTTTTTCCTGTGTCACTAGCAAGATCTGATGTCATGGCAACTACAGTGCTGCTGCAAAAGAACTTGAGAAATATCATTTGGATAAACCTCCTTCCATGGAGGGGATCTCCTTGCTCCGGGACAGCTCTGTCTGGGACGTTTCTCTTTGCTTTAGTCATAATTTTTATTTTGCACACATGCAAAATAATTTTTATTTTGCAACCTGGTCTAGTGGAAGGTGTCCCTGCTGCTGGCAGGGGGGCTGGGACTGGAGGAGCTTTAAGGTCCCTTCCAATCCAAACCATTCTATGATTCTATGAACTTTTCAGTGTTTGACAACACTAGAAAGGAAGAACCACTTTCAGTGGGAAAGAATCACAGAACCCCAGACTGGTT
>NW_010323799.1:6718-13833 GCF_000700745.2 Antrostomus carolinensis | reverse complement strand
GTCCCACCCAGCAAAAACAGCCCATTGCCACCCTCACCATCACATCCCCGTGTCTCACTGAAACCAAACTGTGCAGCTCCTTTGTTAAACCTTGTGCAGAGGAGAGGGAGAGGAGAGTTCAGCTGGAAGGGACCCACGGTCCCACCCAGCAAAAACAGCCCATTGCCACCCTCACCATCACATCCCCGTGTCTCACTGAAACCAAACTGTGCAGCTCCTTTGTTAAACCTTGTGCAGAGGAGAGGGAGAGGAGAGTTCAGCTGGAAGGGACCCACGATGACCATCTGCCTGACCAGTTCAAAGGTCAAGCATGGTATTAAGGGCATTGCCCAAATGCCTCTTCAACACTGACAGGCACGGGGCAGCAGCCACCTCTCTAAGCAGCCTGTTCCAGGCTTTGACCACCCTCCTCCTAAAGAAATGTTTCCTTGTGTTAAGTCCGAACCTGCCCTGAGGGACGCAGCTTTGAGCCATTCCCACACATCCTGGCACTGGGTCCCCAGGAGAAGAGATCAGCACCTCTCTCTCCACATTCCCTCCTCTGGAAGCTGGAGAGAGCTGAGAGGTCACCCCTCAGCCTCCTTCTCTCCAAACTAGACCAACCCCATGGCCTCAGCTGCTCCTCAGAGGACATGCCTGCCAGACCCTTCTCCAGCTTTGCTGAGCTCCTTGGGATATATTACGTCAGTAGAGAGCTTCTGGATCACTGATGCTGTCACGGTCAAATGTGTCAAATACAGTCTTTCAGAGATCGATCAAGGGCAATCTTAAGAGCACGTAGGTTTGCTGCTGTCCCTGCTGCCATTGGAAAGCCATGCCAGAGCCCTCTCACCTTCAATATTCCTTCTTCCAATTTCTTTTTCATGGCCAGTTGTTCTCATGCCAATGTTTTAATTTAGGCTAAATGACAATTTTTTCATCCTTGCTCTTTGTTCCCCTCGTGTACAGTGATGGTAATTATAGCCTCTTCACAGATATCTTTTTGCTAGACCAAGTAAATCCTGCTCTTGCAGTCCTCCCTCAAACGGTTTTCATTTTTCTGGACCCATTACCTGTCCTACCCTTCTGTGCACAGGAGTGTCTAGGACTGTATGCAGTATTTCCTATGAGATTGCACTGATGCCTTCCCAGAGCCATTGATTTTCCCCTCTCTTCTGGAAATGGATCACCTGATGTGATCCTAAGCTATATTTCCCCTTTTCACAGACTATCACACAGGTATTCATACATAATCCTGCCTGTCATTAATTGTCACGGTTATTTGTCCTCTACATCATGCTTTAAGAAAGTCTCCAGTCACCAGGAAAGCAAAATTCTGGAAAGGACTCAACTCCTGCGATGGGGTGGGGAGCAAAAAACCTAACTAGTTTTAAAACTTAGCCTGATAAATGAAGAGTAATATATGATATGACTGCCTGAAATATCAGGAGTCTAGACCTCATGATCCGTGAAGACCTTCCCTATCCTGAGACCAGAATTAGTAAATATAATATACGATAGAGTCACTAAAAATATCTAGCTAGTCACTCACATGCCAATAACATTTTAGGTGGAATTTTGAAAAGCAAGAACAAGCTGAGTACCTAAGTCCCTTCAGCCCCTACAGAAATCCCAGATGCTTTTAAATTACACTTATTTCTATTTCTAGTGGTGCTTACAGAACTATATTCACACAGAAAGTTCTCATTTCCTAGTGTTAATACGCTAAATAACCATGACAGAAAGTTATAGAACAAAAGGAGTATCCACATTTTAAACATGCAGAAATGAAAAAGAAAGGAGAGATTAGAAATTCCGTGCAGATGCAAAAAGCCAGAAACTGATCTCACCTCTCCCAGTCCTCCTGCAACACCTAATTTGTGCGAACATCTCCCTTCCTGTGTTGTGCATCTACTATTGAGCCAGAGGAGGCTGAATCGGGAAACACATTTCACATTTAGATCTGAAACCACTTGGCTCTACGTTAGTCAATCACCGTTGCATAAAGCAGACACTGAGAACAACAGTCCTGAGGAAGTTGTCTCCTGTATTCTCCCATGTTTCCTGCTATTCCTCAGTTGTCTCATTATTCTATTAGAATAGAATGGATATGACAATGAAAGTCTCATTTAGGCTAGCATTTTCTAAAAAGCTTACTGAAGAGCTCAAATCTTATTTTTAGAAGTAAAACATATGTGACTTGCTCCAGTAGAGAACCAAGATACCGAATACGTAATTCTAAATAGCAAAAATACAACACAAAATCACAACTGAACACTGCCCTCCCCATTCAGTCCCTACCTGCCTTCCCTTTGCACCTGTGGTTGATTTTCTGGTTCTCTGGTTTCATGTATCCATACCGAAGGACCACAATATTGGTTTGATGTCCACCATGTGCCTGTGTTCAGCTGGGCTTTAGAAATTAGGTGCTTGACCCCCAGGGCTCTGAGGAAGGGAGAAGAAGAGGAGTGAGATCTCTCTCTCCTAGGTGTGATGCCCAGATCACACCTATGTACACCAGCAGTATAAGGCTCTCTAAGAAATAAAGAAGTCCCATGGCAGCCTAGGGATTACAACAAGCAGGATGGCAACTCAAGAACATAGTAAAGATATTATATAGGCCTAAGCCAAAATTCCTCCTCTGAGAGGATCACGTGTTCCCACACAGCACACCTCACTCCAGAGCTTCTTGGTTTCCCCAAAAGGGAACATGTTCTTGTTTCAGATGTTCTGCTTAATACAAAATTCTACTTCTTCAATTGAAAAATACAAGAGCAAGGCTTGACAGTCTGGCCCCTGCTGTAAGAAAGTTCTGTGTTGTCCACCAAGTGTTTAACACAAAGAGTTTGGCATAGTACTTACTTTTCTTCTGCATAAGATCCTAAATTACTTCTGAAAACAGAACTTGGATGTTTTTGACAATTCTATCTTTTTTTATCTATCTAATATAGTTTTGAAATCAACTAAAAGTCTTTACCTCCATAATTTATCGTGGCAGTGAGTTCCACAGATTAACTATATGTGACATAAAAGTGCATTTTCTTTACCAGTTTTAAATTTATTGTCTTTTAATTTAATTAGGTATCCTCCCAGGCCTCTTTCACAAGACAGGATAAATAGGAGCACCTGCTGACCTTCCTTATGCCATACATTATTTTATATACCTTTGTCATGTCACTTCTTATTAGTCTCTTTACTAAACTAAACAGCCGTAATCTTTTTAATCTCTCCTATTATGGGATACTCTCCAACCTCTAATCATTTGCTTTGCCCTTTCTGAAAAGTTCTTGGGTATTCATGTCTCTCTAGGTATTAGTTTTAAAGTAGCATATAATTTACAATAATTATCTTTAGAAAGTCTTGCACTATTTAGACAACTAGGCTCCTTCTATTATCTACCCTTTCTCTACTGGTGTAGATTTCTCAGGAAAACATTGCCTCTGGGAATGACTTCTGTTGGTAGCAACATTTGCAAAGAGAGACCAAGCTCAGCCTCATAAACATTATGTATTTGAGGCAACACTTTGGGGTGCACCCCAGCTCAGGGTTGGTTTTACAGTCACAATTAATTTGAAGCTGTAGTCAAATCCACCCCACACATAACCTTCCAACGCTGATGCCCAGAATGCCCTTCAGGTGACCTTACCAGACCTTCCCGTAGCACTTTCTGCCAAGTTTCTTCTCAACGACTGTGGGTTGGTGATTTCATTTCCTCTTTGCAGAGGCAGGTCCCAGCCAGCAGCTTGCAACGAGGAGTCCCCAGTACTCGGCACAAGCGGCTCACCCAGTGCTCCCGGCTCAGGGTCCTGTCGTTGATGGAAATTAGAAAGGATAATCTTTAGTTGCAGTATCTCTGAGTTATCACATTTGCTGAACAGATGGAAATTCATGCAAACATTGAGCAGACAGCTCAGTGTAGTGTCAGTACCAAAATGCAGCATATAGTTCAGGAGTTTGAGAGTCATCAGAGCTTTCTCATCTCTTCCACATATTTTTGGGTTCACCTTTTCTTTTTTAGCAGACAGGGAGGCTAGGTTAGCTCAGGTGGGTTGCTAGCCCCAGCACAGGATAATTTCTACCACCAGCACACAGCAGCACAACATGAAGGTGTTCTCCTGATGTAACCCAACCGCGGTTTAGCAGGAATTATCTCCAGGTACTATTGTCTGCATTTAGACAGTGTCCGTTCTGCACCTTGGAAAGGTCTCACTGCCATCATCACATTTGTTTCAGGGTTCAGATTCTTGAACACTATAATTTAAACATTATAATCCCTCTGTTCAATTGACTCACAAAGGCATTTTCCCACTATCTTCTTCCTAAAATCTCCCCAACAGGGACCTGCCTTCTCAGGGCCTGGTAGCTGTGCCATGCCAGGGCATCCGAGCTGCTGGCCCAGAAAGGGACACAGCATCCCACCAGATATTTAAGTTTTGCTAAGGGTGAGGAGTCACAATTCCTGTTCATTCCATACCCACAGCTTCTGAGCTGCAGGTGCTAAGAAGAAAATGAGTGAAAACTCTCCCTTTCTTCTTTTTCTTAAACAGTAAAACATCCTTTTTACACACACATACACACACAGAGAAAGCTGAAACTCTGGGTTCACTTCAGTTGCCCAAACCCAGGCACCTAGTACCACTGGAGATGCCATAGGTAGTGGAAAAGCCCACAGCAGGTTGAGAGATACAACACAGAAACTATGGGAGACCCTCATCCTTCTGATCAGTACCTCAATACCAGCTGCTGCAGCTGTATCAAAGAGCAATTCTTAACCACTCAGGCTGAGCCCTTCTCTGAAACTTTCGTCCCAAATCAAGCACCAAAAAAATATCTTTTGTGGAAAGTGGCTGACTATTCATGGTTCAGCTGTCTTCAGAACAGGCATGCTAAAGAGCGTCTAATCCCAACGATTGCTTTCTGAACATAACACCCACTGGAAGGGGAAAATGAAACCCTAACACAATCTTGTTTACATGGTGTTTCTAAAGCAACAGCACTCCCAAAATTGTGTAGGAAAACAGAGCCATCTACAGGGGAAACCATTCTGGTTTGGCAAGAAAAAGGATCCGAAGAAGCAACATGTGATCCTGTGCAACCAGCACAAGGGCAGGACCAGCCAAACCCTGTGTTACCAGCAGAAAGATGAAGGTTACACAAATACATTCTGTATAATGGAAATTTTGTGAATTAGGTTTAGAGTCTCTCAAACTATTTTACAGTTTTAGCAAACCATTTCCATGAGCATTCAACCAAAACAACAGCTAACTTTTAGTCTCCCCGTGACTACTACATCCTCACATTAAGAGTTGTTAGTAATTGCTGGAAGATGCTTTCACTGGTACACACCTTGTACGCTTACCCAGGGGACAGGCTGCATCTGAGGCTGTGGACTCACCCCACCTTTCCACACCCAGGTCCTTTCCATCAGCCCTCTACCACTTTGTTATCTGGCAAGCAAGCTATACCTAATATGCTCGGCTACAGAAGTTGTAAAAGACCTCGTCCTGCCTGCTGTATGATGAAAGTACTCCATTAACTCCAAAGGCAATAGCTAGAACTTTCCCTGCTATTTAATAGTGTATGTTCAATTCCATGCTGGTTACTGTAACAACCAGCAGATAAAAATTTGCAGTCTCACCAATGGCACAAGGAATGACTTCTAATCACCTTTCTGCCTCCACGGAAAAAAAACCTCAAGGCTGCAGTATACTTCATTTTCCTATTGTTTGATTGTCCTACTACCTGTCTTCAACAGAGAAGACATTAAAGGAGAGAGAAAGGAAGGCAAAGAAGAGTTGGCTGAAAACAGTCACTGTTTGGACCAGGGTATCTGGAAGCCTTTTAAGAAACCATAGCACAGCAGCTGCTTAAAATGTCACGTCAGGAAATATGAGGTATAAGGTCCTCAGTGTCAGGGGCTGCTACAACTTAGGGAAACAGCTCTAAGAGTTTCCCCATGGCCAGATGATAAAGGATGTTTTGTTACGTTAACACAGGGGCCTCCATACTTAGCTGGATTAAGCCAATTAAAATGGCACGAAATCAATCTTTCTTTAAATACTTAAAAGCAGAGCAAAAATTAGGTTGAGCGAACCCTCCCAAATTGATTTCCATTTCTGTAATGACTGATTTATGTGATATATAAAGTTCACTTTCATATCTAGCTGGACTTCTAAATGTTTGTATGTTCTAACTTATTCAATCATATTCTCCTGCAGGATTATTATTTTAAACTCATCCAGACTTGAGCTTTTTGAGTTATTAGAAAAAAATTCCATAGACTTACCTTTGGCTGAATTTAATAATAGTTTTAATTCAATTAAATCTAATTGAATTACATTAAATGCATCCTGCAATTTTATATGTACTGACTGAGCTGTACAGTCAATGGAATAAAGTCATCAGCGTAACAGTATAGCTTTGAGCTTTCATATTGTTGATATAGGTCATAAAATAGGAAACTAGGACTTTTGTGGGTAGAAATGATTTCCCTTGGCCTAGATAGTCTCAAGTTCTATGTCAAAAAGAACAATGGTTGTGCCTCATACTTTATAGCTTCCATCTGGTTCAGATATCACACACAGAGATACCAAACAACGACCCTTCATGAGATGGCTATTGACTTAGAAAGGCCGATCACAAATATGGGTTGTCTGGAGCCTTGCTAGCACAGGACTACTTGGGTCCATCTCTCTTCTTGGCCAATTATATCTGAAAACAAAAGCTAGTGAAAGATATTTTGAAACCTTTTTGAAAGTATCTTGCTGCTCTTTCTTCTGCTTTAATAATGAGTTTCAATGAAAAACACATGGCAATCAATTAGACATGGCCTGTAAGCTCTCCCAGACAAGGGCTGCTCTTTTTGTGTATACACACAGGGGAAGATATGCTGCTGTTAATTTTAACTATCTAGGACTTGTGTCTAGTCGAAAGCAGTTGTCCAGGCTCCCGCTGAACTTTTTGCAGAGAGTCCTTCTAAGCAATCCACCCCATCTGTCTTTGATGACATCTGTTTTAGGACTATGGAAAAGTTTTGCGCTGACTCATATTTATATGTTGCCTCATACGACCAAAAATACTGTTTTAACCCCATCTCTTTGCCTTGCCACCCATCCAGCCCCAGTCACTTGTAGCAT
>NW_010323799.1:0-6695 GCF_000700745.2 Antrostomus carolinensis | reverse complement strand
CCTGCTACCACCCTGCTCGGTTAAAATCAGTCCACCTCGAGGAAGAGAGCCTCTGGGAGGCTCAAAAAAGGGACTGAGCTGTGGAGGTGGAGTGCTGTTCCCCAGGGGCTGATGCTACCAGAGACATGATGTGTGCAAGCAAGGCAGGTACAGGCAGCAGAAGTCAAACAAGTATCTCTAAAAAGGGAGCTAGACCTGCAAATGAAGGAGACATCTCTAGAGCCTGATCTTTAGGCAGGGTGTGTAATTCTTCCTCCAGCATGTCTGCAGCCATTCTCTGCTCCATGTTGCCCAGGAATTCAATGAGCATTCTTTCTACTCCTTCATCCAAGTCATGAGTGAAAATACTGAACACCCCCAGACCCAGGGTAGAACCCTTCCATACTGATTCCCAGCCCAGCAGTGACTCACTGATAACTGTATGGTTTCCAGCCAGCTGCATACCTAAAGCGTTAGTTCTTCTCTCCTTTTCAAAGTGTCACAAAATAGTCTAGAATAGAAATTTTGTTGAAATGTGGTACAAAATCAGATCTTACAGAAAGCCATGGCTAGAAGAAAGGCACTCAAGCAGTTAAGTTTAGCAAATGGGATCATCGCTGAGATTTTTACACTTGCGTTTATGCCCTTTTTGTGCCTGTTCTCTGATAAAAGTGAGCAGCAGCTATTTTAACCACTACAACAGCACTTCAGTATCAAAAATCTCCACTGAAAAAAGTCAATTGGCTTCCAAAGGCACAAATGTGTGAAAGAGGTCAAGAAAGCAATATTAAACACCAACAGCTGTTTCACTCAGAATCTAAACTTGGTTAAAACACACAACTTCCCCTTGACTGTTACATTTTCCCTGAAGGGATAAGCATAAATCTAACTTACTAAAACTATTTTTTACAGGACGCTGTGTAATTTCAGCTGATTGTAAAATATTCCTTCAAGGACAAACTCACAGTACACAGGCTTGATACTTGACTCTGGTTTTCTGTAAAAAGAACGTGCAACCCCTTCAGGTAATGGGAAGATAGAACAAGTATCTACTTATTCAGCTAAATGAGAAAAAAAAGAAGAAAAATGTAAAACTGGAAGTTATTTGTATGGTATGAATGCTGTCTTTACGAGAACATACACATACATTTGTGATAAGTGCAGGGAAAAGGGCTTCTCTCAAAGATATTTACTTTCTAGTAACAGGAAGAGAGGGAAGAAGTAATCTAAGGGATTATCTGCACCAGATAAAAGTGCTTGGATAAACTCCCATGCCTATTAACAGCTCATCTCCAAGAAAACATAGTGGAGCCCACAGACAGGGCAAAAATGGATATTTACCTTATGTAAAATTTTCTCCCAAGCTCTTCCGGCATGAAGAGTAGGAGCAGATGAGGAAATCTTTGGTGAAGAGGTCTTTAGGGTTGCCCTTCTCCCACCCTCCTCCCTGAGCCCAGCAAGCCCGTGTAATGCTCTCCTTGTTTACGCTTTGCTTTGTGTAAAATCAGGGGTGGAAATTAGCTCTCAACACACTTAGGGCAGGTTGTCAATGGTGGGGGGAAGCAATTGGGAGACAAGACTTTTCCACCTCTCCGTGACTGGCCCCCATATGGCTCACACTGGCTCCAAGTCTCAGGTTTTCCAAAATACTAGACAAGGCTCTTCAGTCAAACAGAGAAATCTAACCTTCATTGCTAATTCCACTGCACAACCCTGAGGAGATACCTCTACGTTGCAGCTTGACCTCATGGTTGGCTCCCCACACACTGACTTCAAGTTTGATGCAAGCTGGGCAAGACTGCAACAGATCCTCACTGCCCATCTGGGAGGGCAAGAGGAGAACAGCAGAAGTCCTAAGAGGCATGAGAGAGGGCTTTCTCCATGAGTTCTCTCAAGTGGATTCCCCTCTTCTGAGTAATGTTAATGCAAAGTAGCACAGTAAGAAGTCAGAAATACAAAGCTTGGCTAATAGACACTTCCTTCACCACACTAGTCACTGCACCGAGTGGGCATCTGGAAAGTTAAGAACCAAAGAGAAAAAAATGCTGATACCTAAACATACTTAAGAAGGACAGAAACTCAGCTGGGATAAATCAGTGTAGTTTCGACAAAGTATGTGGGTCTGGCCACAGCAGTTTACATTTTAACACTACAGCTGAGGCGGACTTTGGGATGGGGAGATGCACTACCCCACCACCCTGTCCTGCTTCCCAGCTGGGCAAGCTGCAGTCATCCAGCACTTGATTATTTCACACTCAACTAGTACCTGTCAGCCAGGACAGGAATTTCTTATTTAGTTTTAGGGTTGATTTATGTTACTCTGATAGCAGGTTTCTGGAAAGAGCTTTTCTTTACGTTTTTTTCGTGTTTCCCTGGTGTCTTGAATCAAACACTTTCACTTCAGGCAAAATGGGAGAATCAGTCTCCTACTGGTGTCAAATGGGTCTACATGAGAGCCTTAAATATCACTTCTGTGACTAAGTTATAGTAATTCCTAGGAGCAAAGGGAAATAACACTACTATCTATATATACAAGCAATGATTCTTGATCTGTTTTGACTGGTCTCCTTTCCTGAAGTTTTGCTTGGTGTGATGGGTAGAGATCAGTCCTGTATCCTAAGATGCTTTGGTAGAGATCTATCGAAAGTCCTGGTTTGGTTCAAAGACTTACAGTTTCTGCACACGTACAAGAGAAAAAGAAAAACAATGCCATGGCAAGTGCAAATCATGGACTTTAATGATCTATTAATACATGTGATTCTTAAACACTAAATTACATATAATTAATCAAAATGTACAAGTTTGAGGAGGTCCCTGAAGCACCTCAAGGTTTGTGTTTGTCTCCAATGAATACAGACTTAATTTATACAGAAAGCCATGCTATTTAAAGGTCAGACATGCAAATAACATTTAGATCAGACTAGATAACTAGATAAATTAAAATCACAGTAGATACATTCAAATCACAGCACCACTTCTTTCTGCCGAGGCTTCAGGCTAGAGCTTCTCTCCCTCATTATTTTCATGGTCTGCTCCCAGAGTTTATTGTAACCTCAACATTTCCAGAGAGCACCAAGGAAAAAATATTATATTTCTAGCCAGTTACTCGATTGCCAGTATAGTAGGACTTTATATTGATTTTCTGTCCTCAGCTGCTAATGTGGTGCACTTCTCTCTAGTTTTCTCCTCACAGGTCACTAAGATTTATGGCTAACCCAAAGGAGATGAAACCAGAAGACAGACTGCTCAATGGCCACTGCTGGAAGCCACCCACTGCTGACCGACACTGGGTCACACACATCTCCTGAATGCTTCAGACCACCACAAAAGCTCTACTGGACATTTTGGTCCTTACGTGGGAGAGCTTGGCTTATTCTTGCCATATGTACTGCCTGGCTAATTCACTTCCTGCTCACTCGGACTAAATTTTAGCTCAGTTTTTAGATAAAATGCAATGCAACTGAACAAATGATCTGCTTTAGAAAAGACAGGGTCTCCACCAAGACATTGCTGTGACAGTTTCACTGGGCTAGCCCTTGACCAGCAGCCAACACAGCTGCTGACCCACTGCCCCTTGCCCCCAGGGGATAGGGGAGAGGATTGGAGGGCAGGGACAAGGAGGCTCATAGGGTGAGATAAGAACAGCTTAATAACAGAAATAGAAGAAAACTTAAAATAATACTGATATTAAAATAGTAGTGATAATAATAATAGCAATAAAATATGCAAATGAGTGATACCCAGTGCAATTGCTCACTACCCACCGACCAAGCCTGGCCCGTTCCCAGATAACAATCCCAGAGGAGCAACAATCCCGAACCGAAACCGCAATCCCGGGAGAGCAAGAGCCCGAGCGAAAGCCAGAGAGCAAGAGAGGGAGAGACCCTCACCAATATGAAATGGAATATCCCATTGGCATATCCAAATGCCAATTTAGCTTATTCATTTAAATATTCCTCACCCCCTTAGATCTGGCACTTGTAGACTGACAGAACACAAAGTCCTTCACTTGCAGCAACACAAATGCAAACACTGGGATGTTCTCAGTGTCTCTCTCGTAACAAGTCCCAGGATGAAAAGCAAAACGCAGCACAGTTCTAGCTACTGAAAAATAAACCCAGCTCTGTCTCAGCTAAAAACCAGGACAATTGCTTAGCAAGATGTCTCTAAACTGGCTAATCATTGGTTTTTCATTACTCTGTCCTAGGAGAAAAAGACTCGAGTATATTTGAAGGATTTTTCATAGAATCCTGCTAAATAAACCAACATCAGGTTGGGTGAATGTGGAAGGAGTGATAAAACCTGCACCTGCAGTCTGGGGAGGGAGGGAATATAAGGGATGCACAAAAGAAAGGAAGGGCTGAGGTTTGGATCCTCACCTGAGACACAGAGAGGTTTTGGGATGAAGGGGATGAAGAGCAGTCCACGGCCTATGGAGAGCTGAGGATTAGGATGAGGGTTCCTAGTGAGTAAACTAGCAGCAGTGGTGCTGGAGTGCCTTCAGAAATAGCTAAAAAAAATAATTCAGGGTTCATACAGGCAATCTCCTCTGTCTCAGCAGATTAGGGTCCTGGCTTGTGAACCAGCCTAGGATTTGGGCTGACAGAAAGTTCAGGGCTACAGCCGGTGTGGGGTTGGAAACGGATTGCCAAAGGAAACAGAGGACTGCAAAATTAATTGTCACCTGAGAAAGTTGTTTCACACAATTTTACTGCTAAAATTCAGAATATTATTTCCATTAAGATTACAGAAAATCCATAACAACAGGACTAAACGTTGTAAAATCTTCCTTTTCTTCACCCAGCCCCAGTCCTTCTTGCAGAGAATTGCACCCACAGTAGATTTCTAACCTTGAACTATGAAAATAGTTTGTCCTAGAAATTAATTAAGAAGATATAATGGTTTAATCCTCATGTGTACTGAAGAAAAAAAGTCCACCACAGATTACTAAATACACAGAAACATCAGCCAACTCAAAAACAAACCAAAAAACCCCACAAAAAACTCTCCCTCAAAATGTGACCTAAAAATAGCTGGAAAGTGGGACAGCATGTGCAGGAATGTGCAGGACAAATTTCCTTACTACAAGTCACATCCAGATGAGGGTGTGGAAATGGGTCCCCTGTTTGCCAAAACAGTCCCTGCCTTGCTCTCTCCACCTGTGCTATGGATGGCCAGGGCAGGAGAAGGTCAGACAGAAAGTCCCATGGCTTGGTAGGGCCATAGATGATAAGGGGTGTAAGTAAAATGGTATGAGGAGGGACCTAGCTGAACCTGGGTGAAGTTTTGAGGGAACTGGAAGAGAGATTGCCTGCCACCAAGTGCCCTTGAACTACAGACACACATGGGTATCCCTCTCGCCACATGAATTCTGGAGCCACGAGCACACCAGTGGGTGTTGTATGCCTTACAGGCACAGGACCTGGGGTGGGACATACCCTCAGCTCTTCTCCCCTTCCAAATGTGCTCAGGGAGGAGGCAAGGGAGGTCTTCACTTAAATTAAAGCAGCCTCTAGACCCCAAGAGCCAAAGAGTTCCCTGTGAGCCATGCTTCTGGCCAGGAGCTTCCCAAACAGCCAGGCCTCAGACCGCTGCAGCCCGCTCAGTCCCACCCCAACCAGGTATTCCTGCAGCATCCCTAGCACCACAATGACAAGATGGACAGCAAAGCCTTCGAGCTCCTGCCTGGTGGTGCTGCAGCCTGGCTTTGCCATGCCCTGGCAGCTCAGGGAAAGGAAGGGGGAGGCTGCAAGTGAAGCACCTTTGGGGTCTCACCTAAAGGGAAACAGCCAGTGAACCCAGGCCATTGGGTTCTGCTCAGACATTTCGAAACCATTATGGCTGAATGGGTCCTAAATGTCCCCAAACATGTTCCCATTATCCCTAATTCAATTAGTTTATTGAGACCATCAATGAAAAAACATTATACAATTAAAACATTTGCACTCAATCAATTTTAATCGCATTCACTACAATTGCCTGTGCCAAACCAGATGCCTTCTAGCCTGAGGTAAGTGAAAGAAAAGCAATTTTTTAAAAACTCGAATTTACTCAAGTTTGACCTGAGTGGGGTTTTTGTTCTTTTTTGTTGTTGTTTGGGGTTTTGTTTGTTTGTTTGTTTTGGGGGTGGTTTTTTTGTTGGGTTGGGTTTTCTTTTTTTTTTTTTTGGTAGGGCTGGGTTTTTTGCATTGGATTTTTTGGGGTTTTTTTTTGTTGTTTGTTTGTTTTGAGGAGTTGTTTTGTTGGGCTGAATTTTTTTTTGTTTGGGTTATTTTTGTTTGGTTGGGGTTTTTTGTTTTGGGGGTTTTTTGTTGGATTGGGGTTTTTATCTTTTTTTTTCTTCTTGGGTTGGGTTCTTTTTGGTTTGAGGTTTTTTTCTTTTTTTGTTTTTTCTTGGATTTTTTTTGGTTTGGGGGGTTTCCCCTTGTTTTTGTTTGGGGTTTTTTCCCCTTTTTTGTTTGCTTTTTTTCTTGGGTTGCTTTTTCTGTTTGGCAGTTTTTTGTTGGGTTGGGGTTTTTTTTATTTTGGGGGATTTTTTGGGTTGGGTGGTTCTTTTTGGTTTGGGGTTTTTGTTAGGTTGGGTTTTTTGTTTTGGGTGGGTTTTTTTGTTGGGTTGTTTTGGGGTTTGTTTGGGGTTTTTTTTGCTTTGGGATTTTTGGTTGGGTTGGGTTTTTTGTTTTGTTGGGTTGGGGTTTTTTTGGGTTTGGGGTTTTTTT
>NW_010323798.1:0-331 GCF_000700745.2 Antrostomus carolinensis | reverse complement strand
CTGAATGTTAGCCAGCTATCTTGGGCCCCTTTACCTTCAAGTACCCTTTCCCATGGGATTTCCCCCAGCAATTGCTTGAAAAGGCCAAAGTTAGCCCTGCTGAAGTTCAGGGTTGCAATTCTGCTTGCAATTCTGTTCCTGCCACATGAGATCCTAAACTTCACCACCTCATGGTCACTGCAGCCCAGGCAGTCCTCAACCTTTATTGTTTCAACCAGACCCTCCTTGTTAGTGAGGATGAGATCCAGCAGCGCTCCTCTTCTAATTGATTCATCCACCATCTGCACCAGGAAGTTATAGTCAATGCACTGGAGGAACCTCCTGGATTGTG
>NW_010323797.1:25511-38289 GCF_000700745.2 Antrostomus carolinensis | reverse complement strand
TTCCCTGACATTGGTGTCTGCAGAGTTGCTTTTCTCACAACTTCTCACTCCTCTTTCCAGCTGCAAAGTGTGCAGTTTTTTTTGGCGATAAAAGCTATTTATTAATTAAAATAAAATAATAATGATAACAACAGTAATAACTAGAAAATACAATTGAGTGATGCCCAGTGCAATTGCTCACCACCCAACGAGCGATGCCCAGCCTGTCCCAGCCAGCAATCCCGGAGCTGAGACAGTCCCAAAACTGAAACCCCAGAAGGCTGAGCCTGAGCGATCCCCGAGAGAATATCCCCGATTTCCAGTCAACCCCGGTTAATATACTGACCATGACATGATATGACATGGAATATCCCATTGGCACATCCAAATGTCAGTTTGGGGTTTTCTAATTACTAAGCTTCTCCCTCCCAGTCCTAACGCAGCTGTGAACCAGCCAAACACCATGACCTTGGGTGTCCAGCAGCAACTAATAACATTAGTACCTTATCAACATTCTTCTTATAACAAGTTCTACACTGAAACTCAAACACAGCATTTCTAGCTACTAAGAGGAAAATTAACTCTATCTTAGCAAAACCAGGACAACATTCTATGGTGCCTGTAGGATCTCTCTAGCGAGTCCTGCAGACGTACCAACAGGTCCTCCATCCTTCCAATGGAGAAGCATCTCCCTGTCTGCGGGCCTCCTGTTTAATAATTAAAGAAAAAGAAACTTACGGAAGAAAAAAGAGAAATCCTTCAAACTAATACAGATATATTTGAGGATATTTTCAATCCTTTTGTTACTTATTGGAGAATCCAATGGGCCATACACCCAAATTCGCACCCTGCACAGCTGATTTCACAGGTCGTCTTGCACTTTTATTTTTCCCCACCATGAATGGTATCAGTCTCTGTTCCTACCCACCCCCGATTTGGCTGTTACCCCTCATGCATTTCATATAGAAAGGCTGAGACCAGTCCCCAGCTTTGACTATGTGGTTAGACTAAATTAGCCTTGGAGACAGGCGGCTGCTGATCGTAGAGATTTGGTTCCTGTAGCCAAAGGGAATTGCTGGCTTCTCCAGCATCCAGCAAAGGTTGCATGAGGGATGCTCCATATTCAGGCAATTATAGGGAGCTTTTACAAATTCAGAAAACAGTAAAATAGGTTAAAAATTACCTGCTGGTCCCGCTGGGGATAATCTCAGTTGCTCACTGAGATCTTGCTGATGTCCTTCGGAAGGGTAACGGTGCTGAGGCAGTTGTTTGAGATGACAATCGGTTTTGCTTCAAAGCTGCCACAGCAAACACGCCACCACGATCTGATAACAGCCTTGCCAAGCGCAGTGAGCAGTAACTGGTGGCTCCTCTGGGAAGGGAGAGGGGTTGTGCCCATTAAGGTATAACAGCATGGGCCGAGATACAACATCTTCATTCACTGCGAGCATCTGCTTTTGCAACAGCTGCCTGGGGTCGGGAAGCGGAGCCTTCATTTGTGGTTTGTATTATCTAAATCCTCAGCTGGCCCACAGATTGCAGCTCGGAGCTATACAACCCCATCAGTAAATACAATTTTTTGTTCTCTTTTGTTGTTTTTGTTTTCATTTTTGTTTTCATTTTTTTTTCTATATGGAGCTTTTTTTTTCTATGTCAAAGTAATATCTACACATAACAAAGGGAAGGGGAGATTATAAAATGGATACTGCACAGCTCTCTGTTATTCTGCCTTCATGCACATAAATTTGGTGTAAGTATTTGATACTATAAAAAATGCTTCACAACAATTTCATAGAGATTTTAAAATAATTCTCTGTGTCCTGCAGCAAGGGACAGTCAGTCCCTCTGTTTTGCTAACTGGCGGGATTAGCAAAGAGGACATAGACACCAGCTTAACACCAGAAACACATTTATTTTACTCTAGTTTAAAACAGGAAAAAAAGAAGAATAAGTGAGGTACAGAGTCAAACAGGGCAATGCACCTAATCATTGCTACATAAAAGAAAGCAGAGTGATTAAGAAAGATTCATCACCAATTGCCCAAATACCTTATCATCATCCGGATCCGTGTGTCAGCTTGGGAGTCCCATCACAACGAAGGACTGGAGAGCCTTTTCCCAACATTTGTTAAGTCCTGGGCAGTGTGCCCACTCGTAGGCTGTGAGAGGGTCCTGCTTTTATACCATCTAACAAAAAAATTACACAGACAGAAAAGCACAGGAATATCTAGGGGGTAAGTTTCACTTCACATGGGTACATTCTGGATTTGGCCAGGATCTGAGATATGTCCAAGAACCTCCTATTTTGGTATTCTGGCTTTGAATTGTAAGAGGAAAAGTCTCATGGTCTTATTTCATGCTGATGTGACACTAGTTGGGAAGTTCACTTACAAGTCAACTCTAATTTAAGCCTTATGGTTTAAGCCTCTGTATATCACCCTCTTACCACCCAACGCTGCAAAGGACTCCTTGGCTCTACTTGTTTTCACTGGCAGCACTCAAGTTCTTTTGTAAACACAGCACTTCATCGGGCTCCCAAACTGATGGGGACCCCAGAGACAATGGGATAGCCTGGTTTTGTAGACTCCCGCTGACTGCCACCATCCTTGTCCTTTGCTCTTGCTTCTCATCTACATTAATGTTTTTTACATGCAGGCTTGTGCATTAAAACCTCATCAATTAAGAAATAAAGAGCAAAAAACAGGTAGAGGGTGTTGGGGGAGCAGGAGCTGTGCATCTGCCCAACATACAACTTTGGGATGCTCTGCTCCAGCAGGCAGAGATTGCCTGAGCCCTGCAAAAGGCACAGCACTAGGACAATTTTGGCTTTTCCCTCCACAGATCTCTACTTGGCCAGGAACTTGTTGGTTTTAGCAGCTTAATGCAAATCCAACCCTTGGAAAAACTCCACACTTGCCTTATTACTTTTGTAGTATTAGTTGTTGTAGCAACAGAATAACTCCCCAGAGACAGGGTGGAGTTGAGTTCTGCACAAACAAGGGGCATTTTTTAAATCTTTGGAAGAAAGCAGCAGAATTTTTTCATGTTTTGCCAAGGTTGCCTTCCTGGAAGGCAGTGAGGTTCCTGACCCTCTATCAGGAAACTCCCCCTCAAGACTTTTTAGGGCAGGACTGCCTGGAAATCAACACAGCTTTTGTGTTGAACATGCCCATCCGGGGATAGCAGGTGGTTTTGATGGCAACTCAGGTATCTGCATTCCCATCTCCCACCTATGCAGTGATTTAGTGACCCCGAAGGTATTCACTCCTGCTTCAACAGGACCCATGGCTGTAGCTACTTGCTACATGTGATTACTCCCAGATGTGAGCACACTTTATATGCAAGGTAAGGATCCCCATGGAGAGATGGTGCATGGATCAGGATCTGCCTCACTGGTCCCAGGAGCTGGAAGCACGGAGCAGTACAGGTCCCATGTGAATCACACTGAATTTGCTCAGGAACTAGCAGAGGTTAAACTGCTATGATGTGTTGGTGCTGTAAAACCAGCATCTCTAGCATCTCCTCACGAAGCAGGTGCTGACTGGAGCCAATGAGAAATTATGGGACTACAGCATTTTAATGGGAAAACCTCCTATTTTATTGCAACACACATTTATCTAAAAATGGGAAAAATCTATTGACAGGGAGGGTTTTTTCATAGCTGTGGTAGACTGATTTGGGAGAGAAAGCAGAAAGACCAAAGCCAGACCCTTTTTTTGTTTGAAAACACCCACTGGACAACCACTGGTTTGCAAGGATCCTGTACAAATGCTGCAACAGCAAATGCTCCAGATTCTGCTCGTGGGCCACCCTGGCTGTTCAGGGAGCCCAAATCCCATCCCAGAGGGGTCTCAGGGATGCAACACAATTGCTGACCCCAGCACCCACTTTCAGCCCTCCTGAGGTCTATTCTGCTCCTCCTGTGAGCTCCCAGCCCCTGACTGTGTCCTTGCTCAGAGCCTGGTAGCACCAGTCTGCAGTGAGAATACAGCCGGTAAAAGCTGCTATTATTATTCCAATCAGAGAGCAGTTGATCACTGATGAGGTTGATTACTGAGCTCATTTAAGCAACTTACTCTGCTCCAAAACCATCAGTTACCATAAAGGTTTCTAAAATGAATTAGTCTGAGCTATTATTTGTGAGCTGGGACAGACAGCCCCGAATAAGCTCAAGTCTCTTCAGTGCTGCTTGCTGCAGAAAATAAAGATGCAGCATGTCCTTGGCAGGGTTTTGGTGGGATGTAGCAGCTCTCAAATACCCAGGAGCAATCAACAGCACCATGAACCTAACACTACCAATTCCACCTCTAAACCATGTCCCTAAGTGTCACATCTACCTGTCTTTTAAATACCACCAGGGATGGGGACTCCACCACCTCCCTGGGCAGCCTGTTCCAATGCTTGACTATCCTTTCAGTGAAGAAGTTTTTCTAATTAACCAATATAAAACTCCCCTGGTGCCACTTGAGACCATTTCCTCTTGTCCTGTCCCTTGGGCCTTGCTTGAACAGACCCACCCCCACCTCTCTCCACCCTCCTCCAAAGGACTTGCACAGAGCCACAAGGTCTCCCCTCAGCCTCCTTTTCTCCAGGCTCAACACCCCCAGTTCCCTCAGCCACAAGGGAACTCAGCACACTTGTGCTCCAGACCCTTCCCCAGCTCCGTTGCCCTTCTCTGGACACACTCCAGCACCTCCATGTCCTTCTTGGAGTCAGGGGTCCAACACTGAACCCAGCACTCGAGCTGCATCCTCACCAGTGCCCAGTGCAGGGGGATGATCACTGATCCTGCTGGCCATGCTATGGCTGATACAAGTCATGTCTCAGTAGAAGCACTGTCCCCAAACCAGGGACAGACGGGATGGGTGGGCTCAGTGGGTTTAGCCAACTCTTTGATCCCCATTTGCACAAAGCGCGTGTTTAAAACCAGCTTCTGGGAAGGGGAATGACCTCTCCTAGACCATGGATGGGCCAGGCCAGGAGGAAGGTCTTCTTCTCCTGGTGGCTCAGCCACCCCGCTTTCTCCTCTGAAGGATGTGTTCTGATGCTTGGCTCCATGGGGATGGAGATGGGGCTCCAGAAGTAATGACCTGTAAACAGCTTTTCTTGTTGGCACCTGTAGAGATGTGAGTAGCTGAGAAGAGCTCATCTACAGGAGCATTGGCCCTTATTGTGGCCGAGAAATCCCTTCTCCACCACAGAAAAAATCAAAACAGCAATCCTTATTGAAAGAAAAAAATTAAAATGAACAGCAGCTGCTCTGAAACAATTGGTTTTCAGGCCATATAGGGTAAGATTATCCCGAGACACCTCTGAATAGAGTTAGCACAGCCTCCTTGCAGTGGAATGGATTATCTGGTAGGTCTTATGAATCTCTGAATCTCAGCTTTGGGCAGACCCAGACAAATTCAGCTCAGAGCTGGGTCTGGCTTCTCAGGGGAGTCCAAAATTCTGATCCCATCCCTTGAGACCTGGCTGGGAGGATACCAGGTCCTTCCCAACCTCCCTGTAGAAAGCCCTGCTGTGCCTTTGATGCGGTGCCTTCTGGAGGTGTGCGTGTGTGTGTATAGACATGCAGTGTTCACAGTTGCCAGAAGTGGGAGAAATTAGGACCTCCAAGCTCAATTTTCTTAAATATATTCGCTCAATTCTTTTATCTTCTTTACTCATCTAAAAGGGGAACCCATCAGAAGTGGAGGCCAGTGGGCTTTCCCAGCCCTGGCAGGGCAAAGCATTGAAAGCAGAAGATGACATCTGAGCTGTTAAAGGATAGTTTATGGCTCTGCTAGTTGTGGCTTTTAATCATAAATAAGCAAGAAATGTATTTATTTCATTCACAATTTTATATGCACTTTAAAAAAAAAAAGCAGTATTACTTTTACAAAATGTTAACCTAGGAAACACATCTTGCTACTAAAAATCTCTCAATATAAAAGGCAGTGTTTTAAAAAGTAAAATGCAATATAAAAGAGTCTAATCGGAAAAAATGTGCATGCAGAAGGGACTGAAAACCTCCTGCGGCCCTGCCCTCCTCAGTATCTAGGAAAAAGCTCCCTCCAGGTTAACCCATCACCCCGGTTTTCATCCAGCCACTTCCCGCAGGGAAATATGGTGGTCACGCCAGTCGCCGAGTTGGTGATCTCCACCCGTTCCACCAGCCAGCCCGGTGCCAGACCACTGTTGTCATGTTCAATCCGGACCTTTTTCAGCTCTCCCATGTCCAGCGTTTCCAAGTAAAACCTGTTGGTTTTGCCTCGTTCAAAGAGATTCCTGAACTTCTGCTTCAGTGCTCGTTTTCCCGAGTCCCCGTTCAACCCGAAGATGGTGATGAACACGTTGGCGTCAGTCCCCGCACCCTTTTCAAAGCCTGTGACCACGATGGTCTCGTATTTGACTGGCACCAAGCTCCGAGCTTTGCTGGCAAAGCTCTCGATGACCTTGGCACACTCAAAGACTTTGTAGTCCCGTCTCTTGTAACGCAGAGGAATTTTCACATTGCCCCTGAAAAAGTATCTGCCAAAGGAAAATTAGCAGCGTGTTAATGGTAAGGATGGCCACTTTATTGGGAAAATTTCATGGACTGGGTATTCTAAATTGCCCAATATTGCCATTAAATTGCCCAATATTGATATTGTTTCAATACTTTCCCATTTATGTGCTAACACTAGAGTTTCTCTCTGGAAAGACAGCTGTGATTGATCGAACGTTACAACTGCAACTGGAAAACCCAACATCCCTAGACAGCCACAGACACCCTGCATGTGGGAGAAGTGGTGTAGGACACTTGTCAAATCTTTTGCTTGTGGAATAGAATGTCCATTTACAGACCCACTGAGGCAGGATGAGCAATGAATCCCCACAGTTAATACAGCCCAGCGCTGCTGAGTATAACTGGTCTGAGAGCTGGGAGATCAGCAAATATCCTCATTGATGGTATGGTTAAGGTTGGGCTAAGAACTAGGAAAAAGGGAATGGAAAAGATAGGAGGACAAGGTTTAAATCCCCCCCTTTCCTCATCTATATCACCCAGCCCACCCTTAGCAGACAAAAAAAAAAAGCATCGAGCACAGAAATGATAGGTACCAGATGCTGAAAGCCCTTGGCTGTGCAGTGCTGCCTCTGGTGATGTGCAGGGAGCTCATAGCACATCCATAAAT
The DNA here is from genome assembly GCF_000700745.2 of Antrostomus carolinensis. Taxonomy (NCBI): domain Eukaryota; kingdom Metazoa; phylum Chordata; class Aves; order Caprimulgiformes; family Caprimulgidae; genus Antrostomus; species Antrostomus carolinensis. The sequence continues at coordinate 31,154 of NW_010323797.1, read as the reverse complement.
TACTGCATACCTGGCACCCAGCCAGAGGCTGGAGTACTCTGCTTTTAATGATGTATTTCATTTCCAATGATGCAGATCATTTCCAAACGAGTTTTTCCCCCTCCTCCCCCTTCACCAAACTGCAGCAGGTCTTCCTGGAGGGAGTGTAGCTGGATTGCAGCACGTGTGTGTAAAATAAACACCTGGAGGAACGGTTACTGCAATTCCAGCAGTACCATTCTTATTAAGCGCTTCTAACACTTTTGACATTTTCTGCAGCCAAAGGAAAGCACTCCTTTCTCTGGAAAGAAGATTTGTAAATAAGAAATTTTGGTGGGAGCAAAATTTTAGGCTCAGAGAAAGAAAAATTGCATGAGAGTGGAATGGAGGGGTTGCCTGATGCTAAAGCTGTATTTCCTGGGCTATGTAATATCACAACACCCCAGAATTGCCTCAGTTAGAAAAGATCTTTGAGATCATCAAGTCCAGTCATTAACCCAACACTGACAAGTCCCCGACTAACCCATGTCCCTCAGCACTATGTCTACATGACTCTTCAATCCCTCCAGGGATGGGGACTCCACCACTGCCCTGGGCAACCCCTTCCAATGCCTCAGAACCCTTTCAGCAAAGAAATTCTTCCTCACATCCCAGCTCAACTGCCCTGGGCACAACTTGAGGCTGTTTCCTCTTGTCCTGTCCCTTGGTCCTTGGTTGAACAGACCCACCCCCACCTCTCTCCACCCTCCTTTCAGGTAGTTGTAGAGAGAAATGTGGTCTCCTCTCAGTCTCCCTTTCTCCAGGAAAGATCTCATGGTCTGAAGTTATAACAGAGCATTCCAATCTTCACGAGGGGTGATAAGAAAAAAGATGAGCTTTCTAAATCTAATGGGGATTTGCAAGAAAAACTTCTAAATACATCCCTTTGACATACTAAGATCTACTACTAAAAGGCAAAAATCCCAGTATAATTCAAAACTATTGCTGCAGCAATCTCATAACTACTTTAATTTGGTCTTTGGGTTGACTGGGTGGGTTTTTTGGGGTGTTTTGGATTGGGAATATCTGAAATGAGAGATTACTCTCATGGTGAGATCTGCTCTAGTTGATAGTTTGCAGAACAAACCCTGCTGTGAAGTACTGTATCTAGAGAGCCAGAGCCCTGTTTCAGTGCAACAACAGGCTGAAGGCTTTACTGGTATCTCCTGGCTGCCCTTTTTAATTTAAAACAACTTTTTAAAAAATGAGGTTTTATGAGAAGACCTTTGGCTCCTTCAAAACATACTATTTCAGCAGTTTCGGCATGCTCCCAGTCAGTGTAGTGCACGGATTTGATTGCACAGCTGGACTTTAAGGGTTCCAGGTTTTTCCCCATCAGGAGAAAAGAACATGTTTTGTATGTAATTGATTGAGTTTTCATTCAGCAAATATTATTGTGGCTCTTCTACTGGTTGATTAATTTGCTAGAAGAGACTCTTGACTTCTGAAAAAAAAAACACTTCAAGGATTTCTTCTTAAACACTCAATTGTCTCAGCTGGAACAAACTCCTTACAGTTAAATTCTTTAGCAGCAATGGAAATATCATGGAAAATAAAAGAAATCCACAGTTAACACTGTAGATATCTTCTCTGAAGAGGAGTTTGTTCTGCAAATGGACAATCTTCTTTGACTGTTGCACGGTCCCTGTGCTATCTGTTCCCTGAGTCATGAACATCACCTCTTTCAAAGATGGGACTCAGATCAAAGAGTGTAGGACCTGATATGCTCAGGGTTCTTCAGACATGTTCATTTTTTGGCCGTGGTAGATATCAGTCATATGTCTGCAACCTTTCCAGTGGACCTTTGGGACCATACCAGAAGGATCTCTCATCCAAACTGGTCTGAATCGGAGCTTCAGGTTCTGTCTTACTCTCATTTTTTTTTCTAGGAGATATGAGACTTACCTAAAGGCCAGTCTGTGCAGAGCATCCTACAAACCTCTTAAATTTCATTCAGTCTCAGTATTTTCCACAGGCTGAGTCTACGTATTTTCCACTATTTGTCATAGCTACTTGATTCACCAAGCCAACTAGTTGATGCGTTACCTGCACATGCAAATACCCTCCCCAACAACTCAGACATGGCACAAGCAAGTCATTTGTGTTCCTGACACACCAAACAGCTTGTTCTTAGCTTTCAGAAAGGGATTGTGATTTGATAAGACTTTCTGCTATTGCTTAAATCTGACAGGCTTCAGGAGGATCCACGCAGAGCTTCTCTGCATCCCCATGCCCTCCTGGAGCTGCTCCCTGCAGATGAGAAAGCACTTACTTGTTGCAAAGCTCCATCTCTGTTATGATAATCTCTTGGACATGCCAGAAGACATCAGCTTTTGCAGATGACTTCTTTCCATCTTTTGGGCAGTGACCAACACAAATAGCTGCAATATCACCAACATTCTTTGAAGAAAACTGAAATGTGTCTGTTGCTCCCCTACAGGAAACAGAGAGCATTTTCAGTTAGTATCTTGAAGGCTGGCAGTGAGTTGTCTCATATGGACATTAAGTAATTTGCACATGGCTACAGAAGATAGAAGATAAGGCTTCATTTAAAGTAATTTGATTTAACCTACAATCATTCAACACAAAGTATAATTTCCATATTTAAATTTAGTATTTTCTCTGATTAGGGGTGACACTTTAAATTGTTGCCACTAGGACTTTCCAGGATAAACTTGAGCTGTTCCACATACAAAATCAATTTCCCTCATTATAGATAAAGCTAAAGAGTGACTAATTTCCCCTCCAGCACTTGTTCATTCATTCTTGACAGATACTGTATCTGTTACACATCTACCCACCATAGCTGTTTTAAATTTGCTGGTTTAGCCACCCTTCCTGAAGCTCAGCTTGAGAAGAGTTTAGTGAAACAACAGGTCTCTGTCAAACCCTTGGCTGTCTTCCTGTCATGTTCCCTGTGTATCTGTTGGGCTTATCTCCTTGGACTGGTCCTTATTCCAACCTGCCTCCAAGGATGGACTGTGACTCATACCTTGGAGAGTGGTGTCTTTAACTCCACTGTAGACACCAACAACTGAAGATCATGAGGAAGCTACCCCCAATCTTTCATGTTTCACATGAAATCTCAGCCATTCACACGACTGTCCCCATTAGCTGTAACTTCACCTTCCTTTTACAGAGCCACAAGAAAAACCTTTCCTACCTTCAAAGCAACTGAACACCATTGGTGTCCATGGCTTTGAACAGGTTCCCATCTCCTAAGGGCATGCTGTGTCCTTAAACAAAATAGAAAAACCATTTCACATCTGCAGCATTTTGGTCCCACATGGGAGAAGGAATCTGCCCCACATTACATAGATGTCCCTCTGGCTCATCTGCGCCAGCTAATATTCAGCTTTCCTCATACAACAGTGATCTATCTTTCAGCCTTCCTGCCCAGATTCATCTGGAAAGTCAAATCTGAGCAGCTCTGACAACATTTAGCCTCCAACTATTTTTACTTTCTCTCTGATTCCCACTGCCAGTGAGATGCTGGAAAAGGAACTAAAACCACCTCCAGCTTCCTTCTGCTCCTCCCAGCTCCAAAATACACAGCCTCCCTGGAGGCTCGCCAGAAACTCGGTTGTTTGTACTAATACCAAAGGACAGACATACACACATATACATGCATCATCTAGATTTTCTTATAATTTTTAAACGTACCCATCAGAAACTAATTTTACATCTTCTTTTTACTCCAGGAGAGAAGCTATTAGGATTTTTGGAAGGGGGGGATGAGAAAGAGCATGGCACAAATGCAACTCTATAGACTGTCCTGGAGAAGAGGTGGCATTTGTGGATGACACATAGCTGGTGGAGAGTTCCTCTAGCCCACCACCCTGTCCCACTACCTTTCAAATCTCCTTTTCTTGGAAGAGTTTTCCATAAGGAATTCTTTCGAGCGTCCCATCTTTCCTTCTAAGATGACCCAGATATTTTCTTTCGTTTCTGCATCCTCTCTGTCGCTTGTTACTGTGACAATCTCATAGGCTTTAAAGCATAATTAACAGACACGTTAAACAGAAAAGAAAGAGCAGATGGCCAGAAAAATCTCTTCATTTGGCTGTCACTTTGCTTAAAAACTCTCTTCCTAATATTTATCACGGCACACAAGAAAGCATTTGCAAAATAAGTATGGAACCACACTGAAATCAGTGGGACTTTTGACTTCTATGTGCTCTGAATTTCATGCAGGGATAGGGCACATAAAAAAGTGTGAATACTGCTCAACCATCTAGCAAGAGTAGATGGAGCTGCTCTTGAACAAGTTGTGTTCAGTTCCGTGCTGTGCTAAGCACTTCCTATTTAACATAGCCCAAATCCTTCATTTTTTGTGCCACTGTTTCTAACGGGGACAGTGAGGGTATCCCTGTACCCAACAGGCTGTGGTGGCATGTAAGCACCCAAAATGGCAATCACAAGGCTGATTTTTTTTTGCAGGGGCAGAGTGAAATCACACTGAAGTAATGTGATTATTGACTCTCCAGGACTCTCCTAAAGAAGAGTGCTGTGGGGCAGGAGTTCTTGAGGTGCACTTTGTATATCATCAGTGTAGTTAAATGACTGTTGCTTGCTCGTTCCCTCACCACGTTACACACAGTGTAACCACCTTGGACACAATGGAATTACCCAGAGCAGACCCAGGGCTATGGGGTGTTAAGCTCAGCTGTCATGTTCAGCTGGGAGATCTGAACTAGTAGCCCAGAACATGTTAAGGAGGAAGCTGGAGCAATGTTACTTACAAAGCTTTAAGGATTGAACTTATTTTCCACCTTGAAGACTCAAGCCCATTACTTCTCTAGTAAGATCATAACCATGTGTCCTTTTGGCTTACTGCTGGATTGAACTGATACAGATGGGCCCTTCTTAGGTTTCAACCCAAAATGAGATCTTTTTCTTAGTCATGAATCCTGGTTTGTTTCTTTCTTATCCCAGCATTGCACTTTTGAGCTAAAGAGTACCTTAAATCATCCAACCCTCGAAGCCTGCAAATATAAATACCTATTGCATGGGAACCTTTAGTGGAGCAGTTTGCAGGGGATGTGATCCTATGGCTTCTGAGGTCCTTCAGCAAAGGCCACAAGTCAACTCTAAACTTACCAGTCCGTTCCTTCAGTTCCAGAATGTCATTATTGGCACAAGCCAGTTCCCTTATGAGTTGCCCATCATCTTCACCTTTAGCCAGCCAGCGATCGCACTGGAAGCGGAATGTCTTGTCCATGGCAGAGTCCTTCACATCGATATATTCCAAGTGCCAACCTGGAGCAATTCCTAGTAAAAAAAAACCCAAAATAAAATAGATTTGTATATTTTTACATATCTGGAGTAAGGAAGTGAGATATCTCTCCTTGGTAGCACCCTGCTGGTGCTAGAACTGATTGGTATTTGCTTCAGATAGTGTCACCAGTGAACATGATGTTTTTCTGATACCAAAACCAACGTTGACTTGCTCAAGACCATAATCTGATCCCACTTCTAGAGTCAGACCATATTTTTGAGGGAGACGCTGGGCTTTTGATAGGATATTAGGTTCTTGGAGCACAGTCCTGGACAATCTAGATTTTAAACTCTCTGGGCAAAGGACCATCGCTTGTCTTTGCCCAGCACTTTGCACGAGATGGAGCT
>NW_010323797.1:21569-25475 GCF_000700745.2 Antrostomus carolinensis | reverse complement strand
AAAGCTGTGGCCAGAGTGTCCCCTGTCAACATATGAACACAGGAACCACCTTAGGAAGAAATGCTACTGTGGCTTAGAGACAGCAAACCTTTACAAAGCTCCAGGGAAATCAGGACCCTGCAGAACTGTTGCCCAGAGCCAGAGGCATGAAATCTCCTGGAAATCAGAAGGTTGGGGGCAAAAGTTAATGGAGCAGCTTCTGTCACAGGAACCACTGCTGATTCTTCCTTCCATTTTAAGGGAAACATGAAGCCGTAAAGCTAAAAGAAAGAAGTGAGTTCATATTTCACCTCACCCCCACCTCTCCACCACACAGGTCCGTAGTTATTAAAAAAGACATAGCAGTGTGTGCATGGTTTGTGGTGGTCCCTTCACATTTTGGGAGAGCTGGCTGGCCACAAGCTGTAGGGTGTAGGGTCTTTCTCTATGGCCTGTATTACCCCCAAACCCAGAAGCTAAATTACAACTTGCTCCTTTGACCCTGCCACCTAGCACGTGCAAGGAAATGAGCAATGTTATGCTGACTTTGCCAAGTAACCAGGGTGAATTCACTAATGTTGTGATTGGACATGAACATAGGACAGACTAAAGTGATGGATATTCCAGCAGGGACCACCAAATCATCTAATATTTTCAGTGGAAAAGCAACTTGAAAATGAAGAAAAGGGCATTTGAGAACATTTTTCTGATTTCTTTATTGAAAGGTAGGAAGTCTTCATTGAGCTTGGGGGTTAGGAGGTTCTGACAGTTCTACTTACAAGTCTTATTATTGGACAAAGAAAAGTTTTGTTCATGATGAGAAATCTCTGCTGAATTATTATTTACATCCCAGAGATATTAAACAGCTCTTACTGTTCCAAGAACTCACAGCCATGTGTCTGCTTCCTTAGTTTGTAAATACTGATCTCCTTGATCCTGAAAAGAAAACGATGACACCTTTTTGAGTGATGTCAACAAGTCATCCTGCTCCTGTGGACTGCAATCCCTCCACACTATGTGCTGGTAGTTCTCTACCAGCCTGAGAGCCATTCCTGTTTTGTACTTTGGCTCCCTCAACCTTCTTCAAGGTAGGAAATTACCTGCTACAAAGCACACACCTCAAATGAAGACACCACTTGCCCCTTAAATTTCAGGAGCACAGAACTGCAGAATCATTGTGGCTGGAAGGGACCCCTGGAGAACATCTAGTCCAACTTATTTAGAGCAAGCTCAACTAAAGCAGGTTTCTCAGGGCTGTGTTCAGTCAGGTTTTGAATATCTTCATGGATGGACACTCCACAACCTCTCTGGGCAACCTGTGCCAGTGTTTGATTACTTGTGCAGAGAAAAAAACTTTATTTCTTATGGTTATATGGAATTTCCTGTATTTCAATTTGTGCCCATTGCCTCTTGTCCTGCCATCACAGAATCACAGAATTGCCTTGATTAGAAAAGACTTAGAAGACCATCAAGTCCAATCACTAACCTTACACAGACAAGTTCCCTAAACCATGTCCCTAAGCAAGGGATCAGACACTGATGAGAAAAATCTGACTTCATCTTCTTCAATCCCCCCATCAGATACCTGTACACATCAATAAAATCTCCCTGAGCATTGTCTTCTCCAAGTTGAACAGGCCCAGCTCCCTCAGCCTCTCCTCATACAACAGATGCTCCAATTTCTTATCATCTTTGTGGTCCTTCACACCTCCTTGTCTCTCTTGAGCTGGGGAGATAGTGCCATGTGCCAATGACAAGACCCATGCCAATACCATGGGTGCAGCACCCAGACAGGGAAGTTGGATGCACCACACAAACATGCCAGACCTCCTCCAGGCTCCAGCAGCAGGACAAAGGTCCTAAGCGGGGTTTTGGGGATGGGCTGCCTTGCAGTACCCTGGTAGATCCTCACCAGTTCACTGTCTGATCAATCTTATCAAGTCTTGTCTGAGATCTTATCAAGTTCCCTGGGGCTTCCGCCATGATCAAACTGGAGCAACTTTCTCTTCAGGGCTGTTTGGAAATTTATTCTAAATGTGTTGGCAATGTCAGACGTTAATCTTTTTGTCAGGCTCATTTCCGTTTAAGTTCAATGATCATCTCTGCAGCATATTCAGAAGGCTGCTCCACTTCCACCAAAACTTTACTTAAAACAGTACAGGATAAAAGAAAGAAAACATCCCATACTTCTCCAGCAAGAGAGATCAATGACTGCAGACTAGGATAGAATAAATTGGTGATCTTAGTCCTGTTACCAGTAGTGAAAAGCATGATTAGGACAGGATCAGACTCAACAAGATGCACGTAACCTTCTCCCTCTTCTTCAGCCTGGTCCCAGCAGCTGCTCACCAGGAGACCTGCAACAAAAAACCTGCTCTTTTTTCACAGGGAGAGAGAGGCCAGAGCTGACTTTCCAGCTCATGTTGGAGTTGAGTGCAAAGCAAGCACAAAGTGCAACTTTTCCTGTTGTTCCCTACAAAAGATGTATTTATCAGCTCTGGGATATTTAAAGAGCAAGCTCTAGGCTCTGTCGGGGGATTGACAGGTTGAACTTGATGACCTTAAAGGTCTTTTCTGACCAAATTAATATATGATTCTATAACACTGAAAAGCAAATATCAACAGTGTCCCTTACAGCACAAGGGTACTTCAAATCAAGGAGCTGACTGGTCACTTTTAGAAAAATTTAGTCACTACTGCCCCAAATCACCCACCTGTCTGCTTTAAAGAAAAAAATATTCCTCTTCCCTCGCATTAGAACTGATCTTTCCTTTTTCCTGCTTTTCTTCCTAATGTGTAACAACTTAAATTAGGTTAGGAGACCTGGAAGCTGTGGAAGTATCCTATATTGCTTTTCATTTCTCAAGAGAAATAATTCACTCCAGGTGAATGATGTACTGGCTATGTCCAGAGCAGCACATCTTCCCACCCTGTCCATGTCCCCTGGTGCTAGCAGTGGTGTCGCATCAATTGTTTCACTGCCACAGCACTAAACATCATTTAAAAGCTGATATGGAAATGGAAGGATTGGTTTGGGCCTGAAGAAACTATTCTGCTTTACCAGACAAGTTTGTTTTTCTCTTCTTTCAGAATGGGAAAAGATAAATTAAATTTATTTTTTGCATTGATCTGGAAAGAAAAATGCAAACTCCAGTAATTCACAGGCTCTAAATGTGAGACTTTGCCTCCATTGAGCTGGATCTGTGTGCTGGGGAGCACATAAATGGAAAGAGAAGAAACTGTCTGTGCAGAACCACTTTTCAGGTCATAAAATCCTAGTTTCAGGATATTGCCCTGTTTACACCTTCTGTTCCTGTGTGGCTTTTGCAGAGCAATGGGCTCAGAGACATTACAGCACCTAAGAAACAAGAGGAAAGGGAACTATGGCATCAAATCCTCAGCACAAACTAGTTTGTGGAGAGGGAATCAGTGAAAGAGTGAGGAAGAAGAGTCAGGTAAGTGGTATGGATGTAGCAGTGTGGAAGGACTTCCCTAGATCCTGTCCACTGCTCACACAGCCTGGCTATACAGGAGAAACTGGAGGACCTCTGCAGCGATGGCTCATCAGCCTTTTCCTGGGATACTGTTGTATGGTGGATCCCGATCCACTGTGAAAGTCACAGCTGCTTGGCACCTCGACCAACAGTATCAGGAGAACAAGAGCTCAGGAAAAAATCACCTCCCTCAAGGGAGGGGATGGTCCCGCTCTGCTCTGCACTGGGGCGGCCTCACCTCCAGCACTGGGGGCAGTTTGGGCACCATGGGAGAAAAAGGATTTAAAGCTGCTGGGGAGAGTCCAGAGGAGGGACACAACATTGGGGAAGGGCTGAGAGGGGAAGGGTGTGAGGAGAGGCTGAAGGCACTTGGGTTGTTCAGCCTGGAGAAGAGGAGACTGAGAGGAGATCTCCTGGGGGTCTAGAACTTCCT
>NW_010323797.1:20812-21470 GCF_000700745.2 Antrostomus carolinensis | reverse complement strand
GGTGAGGTTGGCCATGGTTTTTGAGGCAGAGGGTGGTGGAGCACTGGAACAGGCTCCCCAGGGAGGTGCTCATGGCACCAAGCCTGACAAGATGCCAGCAGCATTTGGCCAACATGTGCCCTCAGGGACATGGTCTGAATGTTGGGATTGTCCTGTGCAGGGACAGGAGTTGGACTCCAGCATCCTGGTGGGTCCAACTCACAACGTTCTGTGATTCTATGATTCTATGAAATCAACTGCAAAAATGCCTTGGAGAGCATTGTGGGTTTTTCTATAGTGACCCCAGAACAAACAAGGATCAGTACATTTGTCTCCATTACTGCTTTGGGGGTAGAAGGCAAGGTATAGCACATATCTGAGCAGTTCCTGCTTGACTTTTCAGGTCTCAGTCTTTAAAATAGTTTGACCACCACTGTGCCTTTGTGGAGGATTCCCACCATAACAAGTGTTCAATGTTTCTAACAAAAGGTACTTCACTCCAGGCTCGTTTTGAAATCCCCAGCAGCAAACCTGCCCTAATAAAACCTGTGGCTGTGCCATGTAGGTACCTTAATGGTCTGCAGCTGGAAAGGACATTTTCAATAGCATGCAAAACATTTCAAATGTAATTAGAGGAGAAGAGCTTTGGGGAAAACAGAATCACTTTGCTTGCTGGACT
>NW_010323797.1:0-20780 GCF_000700745.2 Antrostomus carolinensis | reverse complement strand
GGGAAATGTATTCTCTTCCCCCAGTGTCTTTATCCAAAAGAGCAATTATTTGCCCCAAATTCTCCTTTCCAAAAGGCCCTAAGCTGACACCTGGGTGATGCTGGGCAAGGACCCTCTGTGTACGTCTGCAAGGTCTCCACAGGACCATTGTGCCTTTTTCCCAGGTGATGCTAAATGTCTGTGCTGTTCCGATGCTGGACAGAAAGGTTGGATTGTAAGCTCCTTGACATGAATTTCTGAAGTCAAGTCTTACTTTAGAAGTAGTAGTTGTAACATAGATAATCACCACTTAATTTAACTAAAATTCCAACTTGCAGCACCAGAAGTTTCCTTTGCCCCTCTTGGGATCAGCCACCACTTGCCCCAGCCTATATTCACCCTTACAACATTAAGCTATTCTGACACATGCAGAAAGATGGGAGGTGGGAGAAAAAGAGTGAGAACAAACTGAGTCTGGTGGGTTCACAACTCACCACACATTTGGTCCCTGACCTTGCTTTAGTGAATATTAACTATTCCTTGCAAAGCGAGAGCCTGGTGGGATCAAATCTGTGCTGGCAGAACCACATCCAGGCTTGGATGCTCACGTGTCCATGGAAGATAAGCTATCTCCACTCTTGCAGCCATAATCATTGACTTTCCTCTCTATCTCTTGTCTATCTGTAGCAGATCTTCTTTTATTTGGTTTTGAAAGCAGTTGATGCCAACCCAGGATAATAGCTGTCATTACTGGTGCTTATGTTCCCATAGGAGTAAAAGAAATACCCTGCTCAGGACAGTGGCTGCTCAGTGAAGAATTGCTGCTGCCCAGATATTCACAACCATCAACCAGCACTGTTCAACCTCCTAAATGCTTTTTAAAAAATTATTTATTTTCACATTTCTGAAACATAAAGTAATTGCCATTGCAAAGACAGTTCATCAGCTTTGTGTCCTTTGACATTATTTATCCACAGCCTGGTTAGATGACCATCCATCCCTAAACCCCACCATATGAGGCATCACCCAGAAAGTGATGGGAGTTTTGATAGCAGTGTCAGATCACTAGAAATGGAACATTAATTGTGAGGTGTTAAAATCATAGCATCTAGCTTTGCATTAGTACATCTCAAAACACTTTAAGAAGGTGAATAATTTTTATCCCCAATTTACATAATTGAAAATGAGGTACAGGGATGTGTTTTACGCAAGGTCATTCAGCAAGCCAGTGGCAGAATAAAAATAGATCCATTTTGTATATCTCTCCTTTAGGATCATGTTAGTTCACACCACAACATTTCTCATCAGAGCAGATAGGCAATGCAAAACCTCTCACAACCTTTGACAAAGCAAAAGCTTAACACTTGGGACAGTTTTAGAAAATAAGTCCCCTGCCCCTCCTCCTCTGTTGTCTATGCAAGTTCATTCCAGGATTTAACTCAAGTCAAAACCACCCATGAATTACTCTCAGACGAAAATCTCCTCACATCTTACAGATAAACTGCTCCTGTGCAAAACCACTTAACAGCTCAGAGTGAAGATATAACAGTCTCTCAGATGATATTCTTGTGATTGAAGTGTATTTTCAGTTTTATTGAGGTGTACTTGATGCAAAAGCATTTAACAAAGGTGCAGGATAATTTGTCCCCAAGAGGAGAAAAGGAGGCCTGTAGAAAAGAGCAGTTTTTACAGAACTGATAATTCTACAGCTATATCTGGCCTTTTGGTCTCTTTGCACTCTACAGTGAAGGGTTCTCTGCAGTTACAGGAGACTGGGAAGAAATGAATGACTGTGCAAGGTCAACACTCAAGTCTCTCTGCCTTCTCTCCAAGTCTGCTGTTTTGTTTGCTTACTTTTTTTTTTTTTAACTTTGTGTCAACTCTGGACTGTGAGATCTTTGCTGTGTCTTCTGGTTGTGCTGTAATGCCTGTTGCACATCTTTGTGATAGCACTGTAGAGCGCAAGGAAGAAACTGGCTATTGAAGAGAGAAGAAGGTGCATGGCAAGTGAGGGGGGTTCTGCAGGTTGGTGCTGGGGTCTCTTCAGGGCCTGAAGCTGGATCTGGGCAATCCGAAGGACTAAGAAACCATGGCACAGTTGCTGGTGTGCTCAACAGGTCTACATTTGCATGCCCATTTGAGCCTTGTCTAACGTGTTGACTTCAATCCATTTGGAAAGATGTAGGAGTTGTCATTGCCTTCCTCTGTACTGAGCCACAAACAAAACAGGGGAGATGATGGACTCTCCTTTCCTTGGGCAGCTTTTCACATCTATTTCTCTTCCTTTCACTTTTTATTTAAAGTGGAAACTATTCAACAAATCTTCCCCATGGATCAATAAAGTTTATGAGGCAACAGTTAAGCGCTGAGAAGAGATCTTAGAAAATCCGTCTTCAAGTCTGATAGCTGAGCTAATACTTACAAAGGGCTAAAAAGGCAGATCTTTAGGTTTCTTTTAATAATTTATGGACTACAAGTGCCCAAAAGGCTTGGAATCATGTCCATGAATTGCAGAAGCATATATCTGGGAAAGCTATGTTCTGTGAGTTCAAGGTCTGGGCAATTTACAGTCTGATTCAAGACACTGCTCCTTAAAAAGGTAGTTCCTTCAGAGAAAGAAAAGGAAAAACAAGGGTATTCTAATGTTTTTCAGTTGGGTTCAGCTCAAGATAGGGGAATAAGATTCATTCTCCATTGGAAGAGTCACCCAAAAGGAATCACTGGGGCAGTTAGGTTATTTAAAACTCAATTAGACAATGTCATAGCAGTTGGTGTGATTAAGAGAAGGGCCCTGTTGAGGCAAAGAAGCTGGGCTGCTCAACCTTATTATTTACTTGTGTCTTTGCTCCTATAATAACACAGGGAAGTCTAGTTTACCCATAATTAAACCCTTCCTGGCTCTCCTTGGTGGATGGCAACTGAAATAATCAAGAATCTGAAATTAGTGACTTCAGAAAAACTGCTTAACACCTGTTTTCAAATCTGCTGAGGCAGATGAGGGAGCAAAATCCTCCAGATTTCTTATAACTCCTTGTTACAAGGAGAAAAGGCAACAAAAAAAAGGAAAAAAAGGGGAAAAAAAAAAAAGGTTTTTCTAGGTAAATAATTCCATGACTGAGATACTGAGGAACTTTAAGCTATTCTTCCAGAATGGTGATTTAGTCTTTAAACCAGAGAAAAAATTGAGACCTATATTTAGAAAGCCAGCATTTCTACAGACCTACAGATACTGATCTTGCATAAATGTAGAAGTAAATGAACAGAGATATGAGAATATACATAGTGCCTATCTGAAATCAGAAGATGGGGAGTCTGGAAACGATTAAATTTGCTCAGGGAGTCTAAATATATTAGGTCGAACATCAGTATCTCAAAGGAAACAAGGGCAAGATAAAGAGGCATGAAGTAAAACTTGACTAAATTCCATTCACAGCAGTTCATTGTTACCAGACTCTCGCTGGTGAGCTCTAAACACCTAAAAAATCAGGCATAAATTCCTTGAAATTACAGTTGTGAAGTCTCTAAATTGCTTGTTTTCAAATTAGAGCCAACTTCCTCCCTAGTCAACTTTACTGAAGTCAGAGGAATTAGATGGGGGCTTCATTCCTCTTTTATATCTCATACAGAGATGCTACGCAGCAGTTTTTGTGGAGAAAACGGCATTTTAAAACACTAAAGTAGGACCATAAAACTGACATGCTTTTCCAGAGGAGGCTAATGCAGTGTTTGCAATTTAAAGACCTTCTGACAGTCTTTGCCATTGTAATTACTGCCTCGTCAACTCTGAACACGCCATTGAAGTCAAATTTAAGTGAAAGGAGACACAAAAGTGGAATGTGAACTGGGAACAAAGCCACTGCAGCAAAACTTTACTGATGGGGCTTGGATGCTGAGCTGGACTTCATGGCAAAGTAGTCTCCTTGGGCAAGCCACTTAAATAAATTTTATCCCAAAATGGGGGCAGGTTGGTTGACATCTTGATGGGACTAGGAAATGTTTGAAAGAAAAAGAAGCCTTGTGATGGTTAGTAGTTCCCTTAACTAACCCATAGGTACTGAAGGCATCTAATATGAATCAAAACAGGCTGATGCTGTCATTAAAGCTGAATGTTAAGAAAATTAGGAAAAGAACATCACCCATGTTCCAAGTGTTCAGCATGTGAGAAGTAATGGAGTAGGCCAGCGTGAGGTCTTCCACAGACCATTGGTGGAGAGACGTTACATCCAAAAAAGAAAAAAAGCCAAGGAAACAATGATCAACATCTGATGCCTCAAAGTGATGGTAAATACAAGCACATTTTTATTTCATAGCCAAAGTCCCCCAAGCATCTGAGAGAAAACATACACAACCCTCAACCCTTGACCCTACTACTCCTTTCCAAAAAACAGAGCCAAAAATTTCTAACTAACTAGTGGCACAGCCAATTTATATAAATTATATAGAGAGAGCAGGCATATATGCAAAGGATAGCTATAGCCTGGGATCCCAGCAGTAATAAATACTTTACCCACCCAACAAACTGTCATGCTGCATTGTGTGAAGTTTTAGATAGGATATGCTTTTCACATGACTAATGCAAAAACAATGAAGACAACATATGTTATGGTTTAAACTACAGTTGTCCTTCTTACTAGGGGGAAAAACAAGTACATTTTTGACGAACAAAACCTGAGTATGTTGTTTGTCCAAAGCTTCACCCTGCAGTCAGCTAGGTCTGGTAAAACACCTATTAACTGTTATTTATAAATGGAAACCAGAGGTATGAGGGAAATGACGATAAAGAATATGAGGTTGCAATGTATATCTATATTCATAAATATGAAGTATTTTTTCAGGTTCTGGACATATGTTTTACTATTTTAGCTGATTTATGGTGGCTATCTGGGTACATGATCTTAGCCCACAGCAAATTTGAAGTAATCGAACCTATTTACTGCTTAGCCTAAGGCTAAGCTCTGTTTTTTCCCTTTTCCACTAATCAAGAGCATGCAGATCGTGATTACCATAGCTCAGCTGCACTGTGGTAACTTCCCAACATCATCAGTGGCCGGGAAAAGTTGAACCCTGATCACTTGTGCAAGAGGGAAAAGGCAGCAAACTTGTCTAGATTATCAGGATTCGCCTGTCATGCAGTGGAGAGCAGACCCATGGGACTCATTGCCATGGGATGCTGTGGGTGCTAAATGAATCCTGGAGAGTCTGGACTTGAAAATTAACTGGAAATTACTTAATGGTCAAAAATTATATCTAGTTCAGGAGATGCCCTGAGCTACGCATAGTAAAATGCAGAGGATTGGGGAAGAATTACAAACACTCACTCAGTTCCTCCTCTTCCTCAGGCATCCAATGATGGATGCTACTGTTTAAAGCAGCTGCTGGGCTTGACAAACCCTCTGTCTGACCCAGTTCTTATCTTCCTACATCCCAGCCTGTTCATGTGCTTGAGCCCTAAGGATCAGCTCTGATCCCGTGGGTGTATTTCATTCTGTTAGCATGGCCAATCACTGGGGAGCCACAATGCCTCTTGAGGAAAATGTTCTCTTTGTAGACAGTTTAGCTGGTAATATATTTGAAAACTAATCTGCAAGTCCATGTTAATTTCTTGCTGCTCTCACAAGGACATCCGAAACACCCTTGCAACTGCAGAGATGCCTGTTTGATGACCTAAAACTAAATATTTTCATTTCCATTTCTGCATCTAAGCTGTAGATTCAAGGAGTAAGTGTTTTTGCAACTAAAATCAGGTAAAATCAACTCCCTTACTGCATTCAGCACCATCTATATAACATGGTGTTACAGAGGTTAATCAACTAAATTGTCCTGTGTTGTGGGAGTGATAAATATGAGTCCAAAGCTTGCAGTGTTTGGGAATAAACAAACACCTTAGGTGGATGGTTGTATTCCCCATATTTCACAACAGAAAGAGGATACAAGAAGATTCCTTGCCTTGCCTTGCCTTGCCTTGCCTTGCCTTGCCTTGCCTTGCCTTGCCTTGCCTTGCCTTTCTTTGCCTTGCCTTTCTTTGCCTTGCCTTGCCTTGCCTTGCCGTTTGTTTTGTAATAAAAATAAGAAAGAAAACTTACAGTGGGAGAGTCTGATCCTGAGGTGACATCTTTTACTAGTATTGTATGAGATGTACCCTTCCCCATCTGCCACAACTTGGAGAAGACAAGAAGATGATGGCCAGGATGAGCCCATCCTGACATACAGCCCCAGCTCACCCATAAACAAGCTGTCTTATTACAACCAGGTAATGAATGGATAGTTCTGCTGCCACTTCTCCCAAGACTTTGACAAAAACTGCTATGGAAACTGCCTTGTTCATACTGATCCAGTTGGGTCTATGGGAACTGGCAAGCTTCACCTTTGGGCTGCAGTAAGGATCTACCATTAGCAAGCAAGTCATTGTCAATGCAAGATCATCTCTTTTAGATGGAGATGAGCTGGGATGAGATGTCATCACAGCAGTGTGAGTGATGCATTTGTTACAAGATGCTGCTTAGTACCTGATTAACAACACAAATAACTATGACAGCACTGCTCTGCTCTTTGTGAAACCAGTCTGGATGTCCAGCAGCAGGGAAACAACAGAATCTGTCTTGGTAGGGCAATGCACACTCACCGTATGATGCAGTGATTTTAATAAAAACAGACACAGATTTTTTACTGCTGTCTTCTAAAGCTCACTCTGTTATTGCCAGGCTGCATTACCCTGTGTGCTGGTGTCAGTTTGAGAGCATTAATTGGTTAGAAAGTGCCATACTGGCCTGTGAAAAGGTATTGCACTAATAGAGCTGGTGTGTGGGGATAACAGGCTGGATGGCTTTGCTTTGGAGGAGCTGTCATTATCCGTGCTGCAGGGGTGACTGTAAGCTCCATCTGAAGCTGGGGACCCATTAGAGCAGATACTACACCAGCATGTGGGGAGACAGTCCCCTGCGTGAAGAGGGTATGTCCAAACAGGCAAGGAGGTGCCTTTCCTTGAGTGAAAATGTTGTCCTGACCTCTCCCACCCCCCCAACTCACTGCCCTGACCTTTGTTGTCGTGCCAGATCCGCACTTTGCAGAGATCTCCCAGGCTCAGCATGTCTGAGAAGTTGAATTCATCCATCTGGTTCCTCTCAAACTTGTTAGACTTGTTGGATTCCTTCAGAGCCAGGGTCCCGCTGTCCCCATTCTCCCCAAACAGGATCAAGGACACGTTGGCATCGGTGCCTGCTCCTGGAAGGAGAGAGCAAGGCACATCATCAGGAGCCAGCCTGCCATGTGGGGCTGACACCCAGCCTCCAATTGCATGGAAACAGAGGCAGCACAGAATCACAGAATTGCCTGGATTGGAAAAACCCTTTAAGATCATCAAGTCCAACCATGAACCCAACACTGACAAGTCCCTGACTAACCCATGTCCCTCAGCACTGTGTCTACATGACTCTTCAATCCCTCCAGGGATGGGGCCTGGACCACTTCCCTGGGCAACCCCTTCCAATGTCTAGAAAAGACAGGCTGGAAGAGGCTGCAGTGATGCTCAGTTTTCTCTGGGCATAGCCAACAAATTTCAGTGAAGTTGAGCAGGATCCTGCAAAGAGGACACCTCACGGCAGCTAACAGGCCAGCCTTTCTAGCCTGTTCCCCAAATACAGCTGGAACATTTTACCCTTGCATTTAAAGTATGGTGACCATGACGACCTCAGTGCTAATAGGAAACAGGGGTATCTGCTCATTGTGCATCACATTGCTTTGTAGAGGATGTCAGTGTCACAACTCCCTTTTTTCCAAGGTGGCTTGGGAAGAAAAGTGGCTTACCCAGCAACATGCAGCCATCTATGGAAGAGTGTTAAATAACATATTTTAACTTTTCTCACCATAAAGTGTTAGTACACATTGTCCTGGGCTTCCCACTAGGCCACAGTCCCTTTTACACACCATGGTCTCCTTCAGTAGCCTCAGAACTTCCTCCACATTGTCCTAGGACACTTCAGCTGGGGTCTGTCTTGTGCTATTCTCCCTGTGTTGTATGGCACAGGGGTTTGAAAACAAAGTGCATATCAACAACCAGACCACTACAGTATCTTGTGGCCCAGTTTGCTCTCCCACAAGTCTTCTTTAATAATCCTGTTTCTCAAAATACTGTCCATGTTCCTTTTCTTGGAAAAAGTCTTAGTTTTGGGCTAGTTTACCCCACCAACTCCCACCTCCTTTTATGTATAAGTTAGGAAAAGAATAATTCTTATTTTAATCTTTATTACCTGCTATTGCCTTTTTTATGCCCATGACTGCCCATATTTTGCTGCAGAAATTTTCCTGACTTTTGGAAACTTAAGGCCAAACCATCACCTGCAATGACCCTATGAACATTTTAGCTGAAGTTTTTACCACAATTTTACCTGGCACTATCTATAATTTGGTTGAAATGATTAGGTTTTTATTTTTGATGCCACAGTAAAAATACAGATTCATAGAAATAAATTTGATTCCATGTGGGCAGACATTCATTGCTATGTCAGAACCAAAGCCCTCAAATTTTGGAAAATGAAAATGAGATTGTCAAATCCAAATCTGTTTTACAAAGAAACTCAGCATCTGCTGCCCTTGGTTAGGTAGTCCAGCTTTGAAAACTCTAACCACCTGCCAAGCCATTTCTTACACAAGAGGATCACAAATCCACTTTGGGCAACAGTATTTCCCACATCTCCATTCACAACACAATGCAGAGACAAATAGGGGGGAAGTGAAAACTTTTTGAGAAAGCTACCACTTCTTTGAGATAATTATTTTAATACAGAAATTAGGAAGAAATGACAACTTTTCTTACAGAAGGGCTTAAAAGAAATTAAAAGAAGGAAAAAAGAGGAGAAAAAGAGTCACAGAGAGAAAAGGCAAAGCAACACTTGGTGTCCACGTGAAAAATTGCCTATGTTAAATTGGGACTCATTTTCAGCAGTTCCCTGGGAAGGACTAAAGAAGGAAGAGAAAGCATGAGGGATTCAGGCAGTTCATCTGGCAGTACCTTTCATGACCCTAAAGCTTGCTGAGGTGAGGAACAAAGCAAACTAAAGTCCATTTCCTTACGAGGAGCAGGCTCCCAATTAATGCGAGGTCTCAAAAAGAACAGAACCAACTGTTTCTTAGCAAAAACTTCCCTGCAGGAAGAAGCTTATGAAGGCCTCATGCTGTGTCATTTCCCTCACAAGCAATTAGTAGGAGATGGGAAAGAAAGAACAGAAATTGCAGAATCAATGTACATTTCACCTATTTGGGTCTCTCAGGTTTTTTTTTTTGTTGTTGTTTGGTTGGTCAGTTAGGAGGTTTTTTCTGGGGGGGGGGGGGGCAGTGTTGTTGGTTTTGGTGGGGGGTTTTTTTTTGGTTATTGTTAATTCCAGGAAACTGTTAGGCATATTTAGGAACTGTAACAAATTTGCCAAACGAAGAAGTGAAGGTAGTGTGATTGTACAAGCCTTAAGTGGCAGTGAGCACAATAGCTCATGGGTTGATACTGGGGTCTACAGCACTGAATTTCGTCATTATCACCCTAAACAATGACAGAGTGCATCCTCAGCAAATTTCCAGATAACATTAAATTTGGAGGAGTGACTGATATGCTGAATGGCAGAATTCCAACCCAGATGAACCTTGAGAAATTTGAGGACTGGGTAAGTAGAAGTCCCGTTAAGTTTATCAAGGAGAAATGTGAAATTCTGTGTCTGGAGTGGAATAAACTCTGCATGTGTCCATGCCAGGGAGTTGAAGAAGATCCAGAAATTATAGCAGAAATATTCAGGTTGAATCTGAGCTAATAGCAAATAGTCAGTGTTCAATGCAAACTATGTATTTGACTACATCAGGAGCAGCGTGGCCAGCAGCAGAAAGGAAGCTCTTATTCACTTTACTCAGCACTGAGGAGCTCATACTTACACCAAGGTACCAGTTCAGGTCCCTGGGTCATGTTGAGACACTGAAGAGGGCTCAGCAGAAGTTTACCAAGATGGACAGGATCTGGGGCACACAGCATTGAGGAGAAGCCAAGGGAGATGAGATGGGGCAGGTGAAAAAGGGTCCCTTGACCACATGGAGGGACAGTGGTAATGATGACAGGGTCACATGCAGACCATACCCCAGGGAGCCACAGCCACCAATTGCTGGGGACATTCAGGTTGGGCATCAGGAAAAAATGTATTTCTTAGAAAAATGGTACAAGTCTGGATCAGGTGCCTGTGAAGGTGGTGGCATCACCATCCCTGGAGGTGTCTGAGACTCAGCTAGACAGAATCTTAGCTAATTTGACCTAGTGCTGGCAATAGTCCTTTGAGCAGGAAGATGGATGAAATAGCCTCCAGAGGCCCCATCCAACAAAAGTGTCTATGATGTTATGATTCTTATTGAACAGCTGCATTATTTTTAAACAAAATGTAGGCTTGAGTCACAGCCTTCTGAGGTCAAAGAATGTCCTTCTTTTGACTTAACAGAGACTTGGACAAGGCACTAGGAACCAACTGTCCTAAATTATGTAATTTGTAGGCTGTAGCTGGGGTGAAAACATAATTAATCTTATAACAGTATAGATAAAAACCTCCTGCTTAACAAAGTAGGAGGTACTTGGAAAATGAGAAAGTACTTATAAGTACTTGGAAAATGAGAAAGTAGTATTTATTCTTTCTCCATTTTTATTACATTATCTTGTATATGATGTCTGCATATAGAATACAGAAAGTCTATGTAAATTAAAATTAACAGGTGAGGACATTTTTGTGCCACAGAAAGAGCCATCAGCTGGACAGGGTGCTGGGCCATTTTGTCTAGACCATGTTTTTGGCAAGAAAGGTTGGCCCAGATAATTCTTGAGGTCCCTTCCAATCTGGTATTCTGAGATTCTAAATAAACAAGACTGATTCTATTCCCTGTGGAGTATTGCTGTCCCTAGACAATGTCAGTGTGGCAGGAGATGGTATAACATATTTATACTAACCGTCAAGGATAAAACACCTTTCTTCCTGAATTGGTCCAACCATGAGTGATCGTGGAATACACAACGATCAAAGAGGGGAGATGGTTCATGACTTGTACCCTCTTTAGATAAGCTGGATAAAGTTCAGCATCATGTCAGTGCGCTGTATGATCTAATCATAAACAGACTCTCTGAAACCCCTCTGTAATCTGTCCTTTCCTACTGGTTGTCTTTGTTCATAATGAAATAAAATGTTTCATCATTAATACCCGTCATCCTTCATTCAATGGGAAGGGCAGATCTGTCTGCTGTTGCTGTCATCTTCTATTCTCCTCTCATTTCTATTTCCACTGCTTTTGTGGGTTAGGGCTGCATTTCACAAAAAGGTCACAGAAAGATCTACCATTATATTGGATTGCCAGACACATAAACAAATCTTCCTCTCTCTTTTGTTTTTTTTGTATTTCACTACATGTTTTTCAGACAAGCAGCAGGCAGAGCAGATGACAGATAAAAAATGTTGAGGTGGCATGAAGACACTCTGCCAGTGGAATTTTGATATTCTCAGATCAAACCTCACAAGCCGCATAAATTATGACTGATAAATCCAGAGGAAAAAAAAAAAATTTTTAAAGAAAGAGCAAGAGAAAGAGGTAGAGATCAGGAGGTGATTATGTGCACTAATGTGGCAGAATCCCCTTAAGAAAGTCAACCTGTCAAACAAGGTGTCTACATGATAATGTATAGCTTGCTCCATTTTGGCATGAGGCAGCTTGTATGTGCTTGCAGCTTTCATTCAGCAGCCTGACAGAAGTTCTCATGAAAAGAGGCAGTGATCCCAGGAAATGACATAGAAATCCCACTTCTTGGCTCTTGAAGCTCTGCAGCTTTCTTTATACTCTGTTCCACCTCTTCTAGCTGGTGTGCATTTAGGGATGGTTATTCACTGCCTGAGATAAATGGTCTCAAAACACTTTGAAAAGGAGGGTGAACTATTGCTCCTCCCTTTGGGCAAAATAGATAGTGCTGACCGAAAACTTGGGTCCACCAGCTTTGACCATAGTCTGGTTTTCCACCTTATGTGGTTGGACTTGATGTGAAAAAGGAGGTTCCTGACCATCTTAACATGGTCTGGCAATAACATCTGTTAAGGTTTCTTCAGAGGAATCAGCAAGCAGTCAAATATAGGCCTTGTGTCTAAATATTTTATGCCCAATGCTCTGATGAGGACAAATTCCACAGAACAACAGTGTCATGATGAACGGTCACCCAAAATTGTTGTGTTCCAGGATAACAGAGTTAAATTGTTCTTTTTTAAACATAATTTCAAATTAAGCAGAAGATATTTTCCATTGCTAAAAGTCAAACTTCATACCATCCACCATGAACGTACCTCCAACATCACTGGTTTTAACCTGCAGAGTGTATGTCGTGTCCTCCATCATCTGCTCATCATTTATCACAGCTGGCATCTCACACACAAGACTTCCCTTGTCATTTTTCAGCTTTGACAGCCATTCACCATAGGTAAATGTGGCCACTTCTTGATTAGTCAGGTTCTTCAGGATGATCTGTGAAGAGCCAAAATAAGGGAAAAACTTCACCTAAACTTCAGCTACTACTTGAATGAGGGCAAAGATCAAACTTATACAGTGCACAGTGCATTAGGACATGGGTAAAGACTGGTCATAGCTTCAAAACCTCTACTGAGCTCTGCTGAGATAAATGGAGCTCTCTCCTGTGGACAATATTTGTTGTGGTGACTTATGCTAAGAAATGGTCTTCATAATATTGGACCTTTCCACACTTTGGGTAAAACATAGGAAGAAATTTGCTAATCTCACATAAGTTATGGACAAAGCTCATCTCTGAGAGAGTCAGACCTTTCCTGGAAGCCAGTATAGAATCAACTCCAAAGAAGAAGTAAAAGAGAATTATTAAAACCATCACTTCCTCTCCTTGAAGTACACAGTATCTTTCTTTCACCTACCTCTTCTGTGCAAACACAGAGCAATCATTGTAGAGGCATGCAAACCAACCCCAAACAAGTTAAAGCAATGCACAAGATAAAATTAGGCCAGCAGAACTTGATGCTTCACACACTTCTCCCTCTGGGAAAAGGTGGCAGAACAAACAGTATGCAACAGATATTAGTCACACTGTCTAATGTGTCACGGGAAGGAGCTCAGATGCTGTGGTGATAAGAACAAAATAGGAACCTATTTAGAACAAGCCAGTGAGCTACTCCAACAAACTCCTAATAAAATACCCACTTTTATGTGTCCTGTTGAATGTGGGTTCATGGAGCATCAGTCCATTAGGACAGAGGTATTACACTTGCCTAAAGCAAAAACCTAGCAGTAAATCCTTACTAAATTGGGGGAGATGGAGGGAAGGGAGGAGACAGGGCTGCGAATTACCATTTTTGTTATCATCTAACAGAAACAGAAACCATACCTGAATGAAGCATAGGCTCAAGAAACAGTGTCTTGTGAGGCACATCTCTGCAAAGCCCATGGAAACATGAGCCCAGATGCACTGGAGAAGTGTGACACGGTATTAAGAAGAAATTAATCAGGGAGTAATGGAAAATATTAAGTTAAAAAGGACACCTGAAGGTGTCTAGTCCCACCTCGTGCTCCAAGCAGGGCTAACTGCAAGACCGTGTACAATTGAGTTTTGAAAATCTTCAAGGGTGGAGATTCCCCCAGCACTGTGGACTTCCATCTTTGAACTGTATCACTGTCATTGGGGAGATTTTTTTCCTTATATCCGATCAGGATTCTCCCTGTTGCAATTTGTGTCCATTGCCTCATGCCCTTTCACTGTTTATGTCTGAGAAGAGACCGGACTGATGGTCTCTGTAATCTCCCTTCAAGCAGCAGAAGACTGAAATTAGATTCCTCTTTAACCTTTTAGTTTCAAGGCTTAAAAACTCCGTTTACCTTAGCCTTTCCTAGTATGCCTTATGCTTCAGCCCCTTGACTATCTTAGTGACCTTCCACTGCACTCTCATATATCAGCCTAAGAAACTTATAAAACTTATCTTGAGATAAGGCATGCTCAAATTCTGTGCATCCCAGTCCATGCACTTCTGTTGACCTCAACCAAGCTTTGGTGGAGCCTTTAGCTGTTCAAAAAAAGAACATTGCTCCAGGTTATAAAAACATGACTTTAAAGTGGGCAGTAGCTACACCAAAGTTCAAGAAGTAGCTGTGCTATTTGTAGCACTGTACAGTTCCATGGGTGGGACACTCATTTGGGGTTTTATTTCTACCTGATGTTAAACAGGGATCTGTAACACAGCACCTTCATCCCAGAGGCACAGGACATTTTGGGCTGTTGAAGCTGTCCCACTTTTCTTAAAAGCTACTTATTCACAGCAGGTGACATTATTACTTTGTGGTCAAAAATTTCCTCTATGAGTGAAGAGATGTTGAATCAAATATTTGCTTTGAACCAAGCAGAATTCAGTTCTCCACTGCCCCAGCTGGTGCCCTCTCTACTGGGGGACAGACCAGAAGGAAGTCTCCTCTTTCAAGGATGTGTGAATGATGTCTACATCTTCCTAGGAGTATAATTATAAACTTTTCTTTGGCTAAAATTTGCAAATCTGAATAATGAATAATTTCAGGTTGACTGAAAATGTCTTTTTTTCCCCCCTTGGTGTATAAACTCTTTGCTGGAAAAGGTTCAGCCAGCTCTACCTCTGCCCTGCTCAGGAATGACAGTGACACTGTTAGCAGCAAAATGTCCTGAGCAAAGCTTGCAGGGAAATGTCAGGAAAGCAGTGGGGGGTAGAATCAGATTAGATTTGCCAGCTGGAGAGAACTCACAGACAGAGAGATAAGACCTCTCACAAATAACCACCCCATGCCCAACACTCCAGATGCTGTCTGGGAAAAACTGTCTGGCTACTAAAACCACCAGAGCAAAATGACTTCTCTTTCCATCCCCAGCCCCCACCCAGGATGAGTGATTTCATCTGTATGAAGCTTCATGTAAGCAGCTACCACAGACAAAGCCAGCAGCCTCAGCTATCTCCTTCTGGGATGGTGCTCCAGAGAGGAGCAGACAGAAGTCAGAGATTTATTTTATGACCTTCCTTCGCTCAGGAGAGATGGCAGCAGGGGTATCACAGCAAGAGCCCACCTGCAGTGCTGCCTCCAGTGCTGGGGCCACCAACACCACAAGGACATGGAGCTACTGGAGCCAGTGCAGAGGAGGCCACCAGGATGATGCAAGGGCTGGAGCAGCTCTGTTGTGAGGACAGGCTGAGAGAGTTGGGGCTGTTCAGCCTGGAGAAGAGAAGGCTCCGGGGAGACCTTCTAGTGGCCTCCCAGTACCTGAAGGGGCTCCAGGAAGGCTGGGGAGGGACTTTGTCCAAGGGCAGGGCGTGAGAGAACAAGGGGTGATGGCTTGAAACTGGAAGGGGGAGATGGAGATGAGATGTGAGGAAGAAATTGTTTGGTGTGAGGGTGGTGAGCCAGTGTCCCAGGCTGGCCAGAGAAGCTGTGTCTGCTGCTCCCTGGAAGTGTTCTCGGCCAGGGTGGATGAGGCTTTGAGCAACCTGGTCTAGTGGAAGGTGCCCTTGCTGCTGGCAGAGGGCTTGGAACTGGATGAGCTTTAAGGTCCCTTCCAACCCAAACCAGTCTGTGATTCTATGGAGGTAGTAGTAAAGCTAAAGCAGGCTGATTGCTCAGTCACAGCATGGGTACACTGCATACCTTACCCAGCACAAACCACCTAAACACTGGGCATCCAGCCTAAGCACTTCATGTTGGCCCTCCCTTTGGTCAGTGGTAAGAGCTTGGGAATCACCAGGGAAGAAATATATCCCACCCAAGCTGGGAAGAGCTAAACAGGCATCCAAGGCATCTCTCCCTCTCTCAGATCTGTCTCTGTTCTGACTACAGAGGAGGCTTAAATAGTCTCGTAGAAGAGGTAAAAGCTGAACGTAGATTTTTCAGTGACTAAAATAGCACAAAATGAATCCCATCATACAAGGAGGTGTTTGTGGGTGTTGCACACACATAGGATGATGAAGGATTTTGATTTGAATCATGAAGGTCAAGAAAGTCATCTCAGGGAGCTGAGCTAAGTTTATTTTTATTTTTTGTCTGTTCCTCTGAGAAAAATTAGCTATTGCTTAGCAATGAGGTTGCTGTTTTACATTGCATCTAAACTATTTTTTAGGATAGTTCAAACTCGCTGTGGACATCCTGCATGCTTTTAAGCTCAAATGTTACCTCTCATTATGCAAAGCTTCTAACTGGGCCATAGAACACCTATAGAAATGAAAAGGAAGCAGGAGCAGTACGTATGTATAAAATATTGATAATTTGCCTTGTGGCTGAGCAAATATCATAGCTGACAGGAAGTTTAAACCAGCAACTTGAAATTAATTGTGTGCTGTATACTGCAACAGAAAAGTTTGACATGTCTGATCATTCAATTTACCTCAACCCAGCCTTCTCCCAGCTGCGGTGTAAAACACGCTCTGCAGGGGCTCAAACCCAACTAACATCAAAATACCTAGGTCCTGGATTTCATCTTTAAAGACTCAACCACATGTTTTTATGATTCTGTTGCATGTCATTATTTTTCACTTAAAAACAGGGTCTTCTGACTGTAAAACAAAAAGACTTTGTTCTATTGCAAAGAACAAATCAGCTTCAGCTATAACGAATTGTCTCAAATTCTCTTAATCTCCTTCATACAAAGGAAAAAGAACTGAATAAAGACAAAGTCCCACATTCAGGATTATTTGTGACGTCTGAATGCAGTGCAATTAGTGTTTCATTAAGACAGCTTCTTATCTGCCTGGCTTTGACAGCACTAAGTAACATTAAAATTCTGAGGAAGCAACCCTGCAGAATTCAACAGTCTTACAATCCCTGTTATTTCTCTCAGAGAGCTCTCATCCCTTCATATTTCTAGCTTTTCAACTTCATATCTAAGACTCTGGGCCGCAGGTGAAATAATCATGTGGACTGAGGAACTGGCTATCCCAGGAGAAGGTTTCCAAAACATGCATTTAGATAACTTTCCTACTTATAAGTCACTAATTTTTTACACTGAGGGTGGTGAGACACTGGCCCAGGTTGCCCAGAGAGGTGGTAGAAGCCCCATCCCTGGAAACATTCCAGGTCAGGCTGGATGGGGCTCTGAGCAACCTGATCTGGTTGAAGATGTCCCTGTTCATTGCAGGAGGGGTTGGATGAGATGACCTTCAAAGGTCCCTTCCAACCAAAACCAGTCTGTGATTCTGTGATTCTATGATTCTATTCTCTGATTTTTAAGAAACATAGAGCAAATGGTAGTTTGATGTGGAAGGACAGGAGATTCAGCATTAGGTAAGAGGAAAACATGCAAACTCTATCTCTTTCAGCAGTGGTGAGATCAGGAAGTGTTGCTCAGCTTCAGAGTTTTCTGTCTTTCTGTCCATAGCAATAACCAATAATATTCATTCTGGCCCAATGCATCACTAATCAAATTTTGTTCCATCTAGAGGATTAAATATCAGTGTTTAAATCTTATTGCCACTTTTGGTGCACTTTGAATGTTTGGCACCAAGTTCATTACTTTGCTGAGATTCTGAATGAAATTTCATTTCATCTAGACAGAAAGAAAAAAAAAAAACCAGACTACTTCCCTGCTTGTAAATTGAATCTTTTGGCTGTGTACAACATCATTGATAATTCATGCATTTTAATTGGTATTTATGCACTTCTATTTCTGGTAAACTAAAAGCAGTATAAATTATGACCAGCAACAGTTTACAAAAAGACCAAAGAGAATTTAAAAGATAATTTATTGTTATTTTAACAGATCAAGGAAACTGAGAATATTCTGTAGATAAATGGAGCAACAAATGGTTAATTACAGGGTTGATGGCTTAATCTAGCTTCTCATTTCACTGTGCTAGTTAGCACGAACTGTGAACCATCTGTCTGAGAGTTTAGCACTACCCCCACAAGTATTTCATTATGCAGTTTTAATACGCACTTTTGACAGAAATGGGAATGGGCTCAGATCAGTTTTCATGTCACACCAGGCTACATAAGTTTTCAAGGCTGGAATACAAATCAGAGAACACAAATCCTTCCTCCCCTCTTCCCAAGCACTCCGGTCCTCACTCTCTGCCTGGGGAAGCAAATACTATGTTTACCTTTGCATGGAAGGTGGGAAAGAAAACTAATAAATAAAGTTCTCTGTTATCACTGGAGATAGAAGGTCCCATATGCTCTATTTCTCTAAGAGAAATAGCAAGTACTGGTACAATTTTCAAAAGCTTCTAAAATCCTAGTCTCAAAGAGTTGCATGCATGATCTGCTTGTTGCTACTGTAAAGCTCCAAGAGAGCTATAAACTTGGTCCAAATAAGAGACCTTTTTGCCCACTTCTCTAGGAAAGCCTTGCTTTGGGTAGGACAGGATGGGGACCTGGCAACAGGAAGGTGGGAGGATGTTACCTGTCACTAAAAGATGCCACTGTCCCTTCCCTTTGAGCTGTTGTTAATTCATGACTGCAAGATCTGGAATGTCTCTGGATGAATAAGCTTTATTTGATTTCATTTTATATGAATATGATTTATAAAACTCAGGGGAAAGTATCGGGGAACTGGCAAAGGGAGTTTGACCAAGATGACTGAATCAAATCAGAGAACAGATTGAATTATTCCTTAGGCACAGAGAGAAGAATTATATGTCTGTGGAGTATATTCAGAAGATATATGCTGGAGGTCTAATGCTTTGGAAAGCTGCACAAGAGTTGTTGAGGAAAAAGTTAGAAGTGGCAATGCTGAAGTACAAAAAGATACTGCACCACAGAAATGCTTTTTAGATTGTGCTAATGTAGGTGGGTGAAGAGCAGTTCATCACTTCACTGGAAACTGGTGGCTACCTGCGACCAGTGTTTAGAAACACATTATTTA
The DNA here is from genome assembly GCF_000700745.2 of Antrostomus carolinensis. Taxonomy (NCBI): domain Eukaryota; kingdom Metazoa; phylum Chordata; class Aves; order Caprimulgiformes; family Caprimulgidae; genus Antrostomus; species Antrostomus carolinensis. The sequence continues at coordinate 1,924 of NW_010323797.1, read as the reverse complement.
TGGGAAAATGCAAGACAGCTTCAGGCTAGTTGAAAAAGATAAAGGACCCACTAAAAATCATGCACGACTCTTTCTGACAATGAGTTAAGCTGTTGAGTCTTAACCTATTATTTTAAAAAGTCAAGATATAGAAATGCAGAAGGATATCTACTCCAGAAAGAGCATGCCAAAAAAATGCAGCAGAAATGTGTTCCTCCCTTAACAACATCCGATGGCGTGGAATCAGCACGTCACTCCATCCCTGTCTTAGAAATATAATTACAGGGACCAACAACAAGCAAACTATGTTTTACTGCCCAAATATAATTGATATTTACATGGGGCTTGTGGTTTGGTAGGGAAGATAAAGGTAAGCACTGTGCTTTTGTGCAAGATAGGACACCAGGGAAAAATACAATCAACAGAAGCGGTGGGAGCCATTTTGTGTGCTCCATTCAAAATGCAAGAAGAAAATTACTCCTTATTTGTATAAAGAATAAAAGAAAGAAATCTGCCTCTATGCTAGAGGGAGAAGGGTAGGGGGGAGATGGAATGCTTCATCTGAAAGGATGGATTATTTGGAAATGTCCCACCCAGCCCAGGCCCACCTGGCAGAGGGGGATTGACTCTCCCATGGGGTCAGAGTGTGGTCTGCAGGAGCTGAGTACATCCTGGGAACAAGAAAATATTGCAGGTGCCCTGGTGGCAAGCCAAGGCTCTTCTGCAAGGTAGAAGACCAAGATCTAACAGCAGAGATTGTGATTTACAGCACAGATTTTGCCCGTGCTCTCTTATATTTTTACTCAATTCCTGCAGGAAAAAAACATAAGAAACAATATGGGAAAATGTAGGAAATTAATAAAAGCGAATGACTTGCTGCCTTTCTCCTCTTTCTCAAAGGCTGAGAGGCTCAAGCATGAGCAGGTTGCAGAGACACGCGATGTGAAGTGCATTACCCTTTCCAGGAACCAGTGTGGGCGAGTCCCCTTCCCGTCTGTCCGGATCCTCATCTTCCTGAGGGGTGCAATATCAGCAATCTCCATAATGAAACTGTCCTCTTGGCCTCGCTCAAACCTGGAAGGATTGAAAGTCTGAGGAGGTTTCCTGTTGTCTCAATCCCCTGTCCATGCTGCAACTTGCACCTTGCCAACAGTCTCAAATCTAAAGTTTATGAGTGCGCTTTATTGGACTCAAGCTTTTCTGTCCTGCAATCATCAGCTACCGTGCTTTTGGCAAGACACCTCAGTGCAGAATTGTCAGGGATTCCTCCGCCCCTGGAAAATCAAGCCCATACGAGGCACCTGGAGTTGTTCCAGGCAGCCTGTAGCATACATTATCACTCTGTTTGTAACGAGGAACAATAGAGAGACTCACAATCAGGTTTCTGCACATCACCTTCCTCCTGGTATTTGCCCACGTGCCTGCTTTTAGCCCAGCCCAACTAGAAGGCAAAGCAATTTTGCTTAATCTTCTTTTGCTAAGACACAGCACGTAATTTTGCATTTGCTGCGGTGATAGACAGTTGATGCAGCTCAGCTAAATGCAGTAACCTGATTGCAAGTCAGAGCCCAATGCCTAAGTTTAGTAAGCACAGGTAAATTGTGTTAGAAAAGAGCAAAAACCAACCATTTTGCACTCCTCTCCTGAATTTGTGGAATTTGGATTTGTAAACTAGCTCCGTCATTGGTAAGAACCAGGGTGGGTTTGTGTAGTATTTAATGAAAGATCTTACCCTATGCTTGGCTGATGCGTATTGGTACAAGGATGCATAGGAACTGCTCATCCATAACAATCAGCAAAAAGCAGGAAAAGTGTAAAAACTAACATCTTCTCCTTGAGAGGTGGGGCCTGTGCAAACCTCACGAAGTTCAACAAGGCCAAGTGCAAAGTCCTGCACCTGGCTCAGGGCAGCCCCAAGCACAAATTCAGGCTGGGTGGAGAATGG